>NC_074684.1:45409879-45519879 GCF_029448725.1 Salvelinus fontinalis | reverse complement strand
TGACACCACACAGCCCCTGAATGTGTTAGCTTCACCCCCCCCCCCCCCTCCTTTTTTTTAATTGAACCTTTATTTAACTAGGCAAGCCAGTTAAGAACAAATTCTTATTTACAATGACGGCCTACCCCGGACGACGCTGGGCCAATTGTGCGCCGCTCTACGGGACTCCCAATCACAGCCGGATTTGAACCAGGGACTGCAGTGACGCCTCTTGCACTGAGATGCAGTGCCTTAGACCGCTGTGCAAGTCGGGAGCCCCAAATTCATAACCTGCCATGTAGGAAGGTCTGACACCACACCACATAGCACCTGATTGTGTTAAGCTCCATAACCTGCCGTGTAGGAAGGTCTGACACCACATAGCACCTGATTGTGTTAAGCTCCATAACCTGCCATGTAGGAAGGTCTGACACCACATAGCACCTGATTGTGTTAAGCTCCATAACCTGCCGTGTAGGAAGGTCTGACACCACATAGCACCTGATTGTGTTAAGCTCCATAACCTGCCGTGTAGGAAGGTCTGACACCACATAGCACCTGATTGTGTTAAGCTCCATAACCTGCCATGTAGGAAGGTCTGACACCACATAGCACCTGATTGTGTTAAGCTCCATAACCTGCCATGTAGGAAGGTCTGACACCACACCACATAGCACCTGATTGTGTTAAACTCCATAACCTGCCGTGTAGGAAGGTCTGACACCACATAGCACCTGATTGTGTTAAACTCCATAACCTGCCGTGTAGGAAGGTCTGACACCACATAGCACCTGATTGTGTTAAACTCCATAACCTGCCGTGTAGGAAGGTCTGACACCACATAGCACCTGATTGTGTTAAGCTCCATAACCTGCCATGTAGGAAGGTCTGACACCACATAGCACCTGATTGTGTTAAGCTCCATAACCTGCCATGTAGGAAGGTCTGACACCACATAGCACCTGATTGTGTTAAGCTCCATAACCTGCCATGTAGGAAGGTCTGACACCACATAGCACCTGATTGTGTTAAGCTCCATAACCTGCCATGTAGGAAGGTCTGACACCACAGCATCTGAAGAAAGCCAAGTTGATGTTCTTCTATACTCGCTACCCTAGTTCCAACGTACTCAAAACCTTTTTCTCCGATGTCCAGGTATATAAAAGTATCTTGTTAATGAATGAGCTATCCTATGGCGTTTTCTACTGGTAGAGTGAATGCCAGAACGGGCAAACCAATGTTGAGATAAAAATCCCCTCATTGAAAACAATCACTGAACACATAACTGTGGGCAATTTGCTTTTATTCAAATAGTTCATACATGATTTATTGACAAAGACAGTCGAAACAGTGGGATGACCAACAAACACACACACACACACACACACACACACACACACACACACACACACACACACACACACACACACACACACACACACACACACACACACACACACACACACACACACACGCCAACTAAATAAAACGCTACAAAATGAAATAACAAAAAAGCATCACTAACTTAGACTGTACTTACCCAAACTGTTTTGTGTCTTTGTGTCCCCACATACAGCTCACTCGCTGTATCACGTCCCAGCTGATTAAATGGTTCAGCAACTTCAGAGAGTTCTACTATATTCAGATGGAGAAGTTTGCCCGTCAGGCCCGAGTGGAAGGGGTTAACAGTGTGAGGGATGTAGCAGTGAGCAGAGACTCGGAGCTCTTCAGAGCCCTCAACATGCACTACAACAAGGCCAATGACTTTCAGGTAGGCTGAAAACATCTCGCTCGCGTCGTCATTTAGCCTCACGTCACCATCCTGATCTCGAGACTTTACATTCTGTTTTGCTAAGTGGATTTACACCGATTTAAAAAAAGAAAAGAAAAAGAAAAGCAGAACAGAATGTAAGATCAGGATGGTCGTAAGAGGCTCGTATTCATCGTGCTGCTCATGTCTTCACCTCTCTAATGTATTTATAGAATGCATATCTTCACCAATAAATACATCCTAAGTTTGCTCAGGTGGATCAGACAGTCAATCTGATCAAAGGATAAAATGGTATGCATAATACATTGTTTATGGGTGGTTGGCATGTACAACAGGTATGTTAGTAGAAGTCTGCCAGTACAACAGGTATGTTAGTAGAAGTCTGCCTGTACAACAGGTATGTTAGTAGAAGTCTACCTGTACAACAGGTATGTTAGTAGAAGTCTGCCTGTACAACAGGTATGTTAGTAGAAGTCTGCCTGTACAACAGGTATGTTAGTAGAAGTCTGCCTGTACAACAGGTATGTTAGTAGAAGTCTGCCTGTACAACAGGTATGTTAGTAGAAGTCTGCCTGTACAACAGGTATGTTAGTAGAAGTCTACCTGTACAACAGGTATGTTAGTAGAAGTCTGCATGTACAACAGGTATGTTAGTAGAAGTCTGCCAGTACAACAGGTATGTTAGTAGAAGTCTGCCTGTACAACAGGTATGTTAGTAGAAGTCTGCCTGTACAACAGATACACGGCACTATGTGGACAGATCTTTAAATGAGTGGATTCGGTTATTTCAGCCATACCCATTGCTGACAGGTCTATACAATCGAGCACACAGCCATGCAATCTCCATAGACAAACATTGGCAGTAGAATGGCCCGTACTGAAGAGCTCAGTGACTTTCAATGTGGGACCGTCATAGGATGCCACCTTTCTAACAAATCAGATTGTCAAATTTCTGCCCTGCTAGAGCTTCCCCGGTCAACTGTAAGTGCTGTTATTGTGAAATTGAAACGTATAGGAGCAACAACGGCTCAGCCGCAAAGTGGTAGGCCACCAAAGCTCACAGAAAGGGACCGCTGAGTGCTGAAGCGCGTAAAAATCGCCTGTCCTCGGTTGCAACATTCACTACCGAGTTTCAAACTGCCTCTGGAAGCAACGTCAGCACTAGAACGGTTTGTCGGGAGCTTCATGAAATGGGTTTCCATGGCCAAGCAACCACACACAAGTCTAAGATCACCATGTGCAATACCAAGAGTCGGCTGGAGGGGTGTAAAGCTTGTTGCCATTGGACTCTGGAACAATGGAAATACATTCTCTGGAGTGATGAATCACACTTCACCATCTGGCAGTCCGATGGACAAATCTGTGTTTGGCGGATATCAGGAGAACGCTACCGGCCCCATTGCATAGTGCCAACTGTAAAGTTCGGTGGAGGAGGAATAATGTTCTGGAGTTGTTTTTTAATGGTTCAGGCCCCTTAGTTCCAGTGAAGGGAAATCTTAACGCTACAGAATACAATGACATTCTAGATGATTCTGTGCTTCCAACTTTATGATAACTTTCCTGTTTCAGCTTGACAATTCCCCCATGTACAAAGCGAGGTCCATACAGAAATGGTTTGTCAAGATCGGTGTGGAAGAACTTGACTAACCTGCAAAGAGCCCCGACCTCAAGCTCGTCGAACACCTTTGGGATGAATTGGAACGCTGACTGCGAGCCAGGCCTAATCGCCCAACCGCAGTCCCTGACCTTACTAATGCTCTTGTGGCTGAATAGAAGCAAGTCCCCGCAGCAATGTTCCAACATCTAGTGGAAAGCCTTCCCAGAAGAGTGGAGGCTGTTATAGCAGCAATGTTCCAACATCTAGTGGAAAGCCTTCCCAGAAGAGTGGAGGCTGTTAAAGCAGCAATGTTCCAACATCTAGTTGAAAGCCTTCCCAGAAGAGTGGAGGCTGTTATAGCAGCAATGTTCCAACATCTAGTGGAAAGCCTTCCCAGAAGAGTGGAGGCTGTTATAGCAGCAATGTTCCAACATCTAGTGGAAAGCCTTCCCAGAAGAGTGGAGGCTGTTATAGCAGCAATGTTCCAACATCTAGTGGAAAGCCTTCCAGAAGAGTGGAGGCTGTTATAGCAGCAATGTTCCAACATCTAGTGGAAAGCCTTCCCAGAAGAGTGGAGGCTGTTATAGCAGCAAAGGGGGGAAACCAACTCCATATTAATGTCCATGATTTTGGAATGATATGTTCGACGAGCAGGTGTCCACATACTTTTGGTCATGTAGTGTACTGTATTTTAGGGGAAGTCTAAACACATAGATTTTTGTTTGAGCATTATATCTGTACACATCTACAAAGATCAATGCAGTATGGTGAGTTGGTGAACACACACAAATAAACAAACAAAAAAAACACTTTTGTTTGTTTATAAAGATGCGTTATAAAAAGGTTTTGTAAGTCACAAGCCAAAAACGGGGCCCCGAATCAAAATAGCCCCATAACATCAAAGATCCACCACCATACCCACATACAAAATATTACAGTTTACTATAGAATACTCTTGTACTTACTATAGAATTATATTGTATTCTGTAGTATACTATTGAATACTATACTACTCTAGTATCCCTTGATCATGTAGTGCTTACTGTATAATTGTGTAGTATACTGTAATATATTATACTCCACACTGTAGTATACCTCGGTCATTTATTCCTTACTATAGCATTTGGTAGTATACTGTAGCCAAATTGTATCGATATGCTAATATTAATTTGCATATGCCCTGCTCATTCCCCTCCCCCATATCCCAATTTGTGCCCCACCCATGAGTAAGAAATCTGCATGCCAAGTATAGTCTATATATTGTGTTCCCTACAGGCTAGAGAAATGAGTAGAAGCTATGAACTGAGCTGGTCAGACCCCAGTCCAACTTATAGGTTTTGAACAATTTGCTCTTTTAATATTTGTCCAGTAGATTTCCTCAAGGACAAAGCCTTATAAAAACTAGAAAAGTAAGATAAAACAAAAATACCATGGTAAATACTACAGGCTACTGCAGTAATGTTCACATAAATACCATGGTAAATACTGCAGTAATGTTCACATAAATACCATGGTAAATACTACAGGCTACTGCAGTAATGTTCACATAAATACCATGGTAAATACTACAGGCTACTGCAGTAATGTTCACATAAATACCATGGTGAATACTACAGGCTACTGCAGTAATGTTCACATAAATACCATGGTAAATACTACAGGCTACTGCAGTAATGTTCACAAAAATACCATGGTAAATACTACAGGCTACTGCAGTAATGTTCACATAAATACCATGGTAAATACTACAGGCTACTGCAGTAATGTTCACATAAATACCATGGTGAATACTACAGGCTACTGCAGTAATGTTCACATAAATACCATGGTAAATACTACAGGCTACTGCAGTAATGTTCACAAAAATACCATGGTAAATACTACAGGCTACTGCAGTAATGTTCACATAAATACCATGGTAAATACTGCAGTAATGTTCACATAAATACCATGGTAAATACTACAGGCTACTGCAGTAATGTTCACAAAAATACCATGGTAAATACTACAGGCTACTGCAGTAATGTTCACAAAAATACTGCAGTAAATGTTCACAAAAATACTACAGTATATACTAGTCTACTCCAGTAGTTCACAAAAATACTAGTGAATACTACATTATACTACAATCATATCAACAAAAACACCATGGAGTAAATACTACAGTATTCAGTGTAGTGTTTTTTGTGCAAACAAAAACAGTAGTCCTTTTTTCCCTATAGGTATTTTACAGTAGGCATGGGGTTATTTTCTTCAAATGCATCATTCTTTCAACAACAAAACCAAACACTGATGTGCGTGGCCAAAGAGCCCTATTGTCATCTGACAATAACACCGGTTCCAATCCAAGTGCCAATGCCGTTTAGCGAACTCCAGGTATTTGTTTTTACATTTGTTGAATGATATTACACTAGAATGATGCAGAAAATAACCTCAGATTTGATGGTGTATCTTTTGAAGTTATGGGGCTGTTTTGCTTCCAACGGTCCTGGGGCCTTTGTTAAGGTCAACAGCATCATTAACTTTACCCACTACCAGGATAATTTAGGCCAAAACCTGGTTGCCTCTGCTAGAAGACTGAAACTTGGCTGCAAGTGGATATTCCAGCAAGACAACAACCCCAAGCACACATCGAAATTCACAAAGAAATGGTTAATTGACCACAACAAAAAAAATCCCAATTTTGCACCAGAAACGGGTGGTTTGAATCCAAGAGGACAGTCCGTAAGCGCAGACTCATGGCTTGGTTTCTGCTCTGACATGCACTGTCAACTGTGGGACCTTATGGACAGGCGTGTGCTTTTCCAAGAGGACAGTCCGTAAGCGCAGACTATGAATATCAAGGGTCTGGATTCTGTATGGAGGAATGATGTCAGATCCTTTCCACTGTGTTCTAGAATCTCATAAAACATCGTAGAAAAATGCTCAGTGCCATTCTCCTCACAAGGTGACGTATTGAAAACAGAGGTACCAATATTCACCCACCCCATCTTTTAGATAATTTGTTGTAAATCTCTTTCTCTGTGCTAAAATATATCTACATTTTTATTGTACAATTGCTCAGCATTTGCATTATTTATTAGCAATTTTTTGTTGTTGTAGTTGCTAATATTTATCTCGGATGCCAATAATTTTGGGCCTGATGTACAACGTTCGTTCAGAGGGGTAGAGTTGGAGAGTTCATTACTTTTGTTGTTGTTGCATATTCTGTCAGATGTTTTGCTTGCTAAAGCTGGTTGGAGACTAGAATACTTTTCATTAGTCCATCAACAGAGACTGAAATGTTTCTTCTGCTCTGTTAACCTTCAAACAAGCCTGCCAGCCTGTTTACTTACCCCAAGCATTGTGATCTCCTCAGGCCACTGAGCACATGACACTACACGTCATTTAGAACAACAGATGGTGCCAAAGATCCACAGAAAGGAATACATTTCCTGCTGAAGAAATATCCATTTATTTTGGCATAAAAAGCATGTATAACTTACCATCAACATGTCTGACAAAAGTGACAAAATTACATTGTATATCAGAAAATGTTCCAAATGCTACTCAGATGTCATCATACAGTCCTTGGTCTGTATAGGTTAGAGCTATAATGTTGATCTCAGGGATGGTCAGTCATTGCATCTTTAGCTCTGGCTATACATTTGCAAGTGGTTACATTTCTCGAGCTCCATCATCTTTTTTTATCCAAAATGGTTGCGGCTTTGTTTGAATTGCAGATTGCCCTTTTGAAATCTAACCGATTGTGCCTTTTTATCCACAGGTCCCTGACAGGTTTCTTGAGGTGGCTGAGATCACACTACAGGAGTTTTACATAGCCATCTCTCTGGCCAGAGACTCAGACCCATCCTGGAAGAAAGTGATCTATAAGGTCATCTGTAAACTGGACAGTGACGTACCGGCTGAATTCAAAGCCCCCTTCACAACATAGAGCCAGACAGAGAGGAGTTTAACCCAGGATGATTGGCGCTGTATTAAAAAACAAACTATTTCGCTGCATGTCCCACTGTATTTATGCATCCGTCAAAAAGCTCACCTCACAACGTAGACGTTTTCGCAATTTGATTTCCACGATTCCTCTCCTCCTTTAAAAGGAAAAATAAATAAAAATGAGGGAAGAGGAAACTTGTAAACAAATGCACGGGTAAGAAAAGACTCCTGTGTTTAAATCCTTTATGTATAAATATTTCCCCTCATGGGACTTTCTTTGTGCCAGAGGCCTCTACTGAATATGTGTGTCACTATCAATGTTGACAGTTCTGGATAAAAGCATCTGCAAAATACCATATTAACTGCAGTAGCCCTACAGCTAAATACCATATTAACTGCAGTAGCCCTACAGCTAAATACCATATTAACTGCAGTAGTCCTACAGCTAAATACCATATTAACTGCAGTAGCCCTACAGCTAAATACCATATTAACTACAGTAGCCCTACAGCTAAATACCATATTAACTGCAGTAGTCCTACAGCTAAATACCATATTAACTGCAGTAGCCCTACAGCTAAATACCATATTAACTGCAGTAGCCCTACAGCTAAATACCATATTAACTGCAGTAGCCCTACAGCTAAATACCATATTAACTGCAGTAGTCCTACAGCTAAATACCATATTAACTGCAGTAGCCCTACAGCTAAATACCATATTAACTACAGTAGCCCTACAGCTAAATACCATATTAACTGCAGTAGCCCTACAGCTAAATACCATATTAACTGCAGTAGTCCTACAGCTAAATACCATATTAACTGCAGTAGCCCTACAGCTAAATACCATATTAACTGCAGTAGCCCTACAGCTAAATACCATATTAACTGCAGTAGCCCTACAGCTAAATACCATATTAACTGCAGTAGCCCTACAGCTAAATACCATATTAACTGCAGTAGCCCTACAGCTAAATACCATATTAACTGCAGTAGCCCTACAGCTAAATACCATATTAACTGCAGTAGCCCTACAGCTAAATACCATATTAACTGCAGTAGCCCTACAGCTAAATACCATATTAACTGCAGTAGCCCTACAGCTAAATACCATATTAACTGCAGTAGCCCTACAGCTAAATACCATATTAACTGTAGTCTGGTCTTCAGCAGCATGCCACAAACAGAAAGATCTGCCATGTGCGAGTGTCTGTAGTTGTGTGAATCTCTGGGCAAATTACATTTCTGTTCGACAGACATGTGAATCAAAATGGAGTTGGCCTGTCGAGCAGATAGCCTTATCAACCAGTATGTCATTTTAAAACAGGCATAATGAATTGTAATGAATTGTACAATGTGTATTGTTTTGCTATATCAACACGATTAACAATACAAGAGGCCTTGGTTCATGTTTCTTTTTTAATACATACAATTGAAATAAGCATTTCGCAGGCATATTAAGTAGTTGCAGTATGTTAGGATTATTTGATTAGACAAATGTTCTCCAACTCTCAAGAGGACAGAAGGCAGATTGTGGCAAAGGAAAAGACACAGAGACAAAAAAAAAAGCCACCAGAACAATATTCTTTAATATTAAATGGCCTTAAGGAAACAAATGAGCATTTTTTTTCTTCTTCTACTCAAGACAGTTTTTACAAAAAAATTAATTGTTGCAATTGATGTGACATGTATACAGTCGCGGCCAAAAGTTTTGAGAATGACACAAATATACATTTTCACAAAGTCTGCTGCCTCAGTTTGTATTACATTTACATTTTAGTCATTTAGCAGACGCTCTTATCCAGAGCGACTTACAGTAGAGTGCATACATTTTATTACATTTTACATACTGAGACAAGGATATCCCTACCGGCCAAACCCCCCCTAACCCGGACGACGCTATGCCAATTGTGCGTCGCCCCACGGACCTCCCGGTTTCGTGGGGCGTATGATGGCAATTTGTATATACTCCAGAATGTTATGAAGAGTGATCAGATGAATTGCAATTAATTGCAAAGTCCTTTTTTGCCATGCAAATTAACTTAATCCCCCAAAAACATTTCCACTGCATTTCAGCCCTGCCACAAAAGTACCAGCTGACATCATGTCAGTGATTCTCTCGTTAACACGGGTGTGAGTGTTGATGAGGACAAGGCTGGAGATCACTCTGTCATGCTGATTAAGTTCGAATAACAGACTGGAAGCTTCAAAAAGTGGGTGGTGCTTGGAATCATTGTTCTTCCTCTGTCAACCATGGTTACCTGCAAGGAAACACGTGCCGTCATCATTGCTTTGCACAAAAAGGGCTTCACAGGAAAGGATATTGCTGCCAGTAAGATTGCACCTAAATCAACCATTTATCAGATCATCAAGAACTTCAAGAAGAGCGATTCAATTCTTGTGAAGAAGGCTTCAGGGCGCCCAAGAAAGTCCAGCAAGCGCCAGGACCCTCCCCTAAAGTTGATTCAGCTGCGGGATCGGGGCACCACCAGTACAGAGCTTGTTCAGGAATGGCAGCAGGCAGGTGTGAGTGCATCTGCACGCACAATGAGGCAAAGACTTTTGGAGGATGGCCTGGGGTCAAGAAGGGCAGCAAAGAAGCCACTTCTCTCCAGGAAAAACATCAGGGACAGACTGATATTCTGCAAAGGGCACAGGGATTGGACAGCTGAGGACTGGGGTAAAGTCATTTTCTCTGATGAATCCCCTTTCCGATTGTTTGGGGCATCCGGAAAAAAACTTGTCCGGAGAAGACAAGGTGAGCGCTACCATCAGTCCTGTGTCATGCCAACAGTAAAGCATCCTGAGACCATTCATGTGTGGGGTTGCTTCTCAGCCAAGGGAGTGGGCTCACTCACAATTTCGCCTAAGAACACAGCCATGAATAAAGAATGGTACCAACACATCCTCCGAGAGCAACTTCTCCCAACCATCCAGGAACAGTTTGGTGACGAACAATGCCTTTTCCAGCATGATGGAGCACCTTGCCATAAGGCAAAAGTGATAACTAAGTGGCTCGGGGAACAAAGCATTGATATTTTGGGTCCATGGCCAGGAAACTCCCCAGACCTTAATCCCATTGAGAACTTGTGGTCAATCCTCAAGAGGCAGGTGGAAAAACAAAACCCCACAAATTCTGACAAACTCCAAGCATTGATTATGCAAGAATGAGCTGCCATCAGTCAGGATGTGGCCCAGAAGTTAATTGACAGCATGCCAGGGTGGATTGCAGAGGTCTTGATAAAGGGTCCACACTGCAAATATTGACTCTTTGCATCAACTTCATGTAATTGTCAATAAAAGCCTTTGACACTTATGAAATGCTTGTAATTATACTTCAGTATTCCATAGTAACATCTGACAAAAATATCTAAAGACACGGAAGCAGCAAACTTTGTGGAAATTAATATGTGTGTCATTCTCAACTTTTGGCCACGACTGTAGAGTAACAATATTTTTTTTTAAATACACTGTAGAAAAATCACATTTCACTTCATACAGCTGAAACGAAAGACAGTTGAATGACACAGAACAAAAAATATAAAAACGCAACAAGTGTTGGTCCCATGTTTCATGAGCTGAAATAAAAGATCCCAGAAATGCTCCATACGCACAAAAATCTTATTTCTATAAAATGTTGTCCACACATTTGTTTACATCCCTGTTAGTGAGCATTTCTCCCAAAATAATCCTGCTGGATCGTTACACAGGTGCACCTTGTGCTGGGGATAATACAATGCCACTCTAAAATGTGCAGTTGTCACAAAGCATAATGTCACAGATGTCTCAAGTTGAGGGAGCGTGTAATTGGCATGTTGACTGCAGGAATGTCCACCAGAGCTGTTGTCAGATAATGTAATGTTCATTTCTCTACCATAAGCCGCCTCCAACGTCATTTTAGATAGTTTATCAGTACGTCCACCTGGCCTCACAACATGTATGGTGTGTGGTTTGCTGATGTCAACGTTGTGAACAGAGTGGTGGCGGTGGGGTTACGGTATGAGCAGGCATAAGCTACGGACAACGAACACAATAATTGTATCGATGGCAATTTGAATGCAGAGAGATACCGTGACGAGATCCCGAGGTCCATTTTTTGAAGGTATCTGTGACCAACATATCTGTATTCCCAGTCATGTGAAATCCATAGATCAGAGCCAAATTCATTAATTTCAATTGACTGATTTCCTTATATAAAACTGTAACTCAGTAAAAATCTTTGAAATTGTTGCATTTATATTTTTTGTTCAGTCTAAATATCCATTAGCTACTACATATTGAATGGTAGAAATGTGCTTTATTAGCTATTTCAGTATTAGAAACAATCTATAACTAACCACATTTTTAATTCAATATTACTCACCTTGCCGTTACTCTGCTGAAAGTTCTAGTCATTGCCCAGGAAACATCTCAGCTCCCATATCGGGCTATGCTAATTGAACAAGGTCTTCAACAGGTCTTCAGGTGATATCTTCATAGCCAGCGACATCTGTTGATTGTTACTCAAAGCAGATGCTTCAGAGGCATGTAAATCTAGGTCTTGTGTATCTTCAGTAAAATCGCCATCACACAGCAATAGAACAATAGCTATCACTGGGGCAAAGAGATGTATAGAGATCGCAATGTATTTGTCCCGTTATGGCGTCTGTGAGCACACAGGCCATCTCCATTTTAAAGTTGTACCTTTATCTTCTACCACTTCCTGTGAGTAGGTAAACAAACTGAAAGGGTGCATATTGCCATCTGTACTGTGTTGTTTGTACAGGTATAAAAGACAAGGTTGGTGACGTACTGCCACCCACAGTTATGGAACATTTCCTCACAAGTATAATTATTTGGCTGATCCCTCGTGATGACCAGAATAAAAAATTGTGTGATCCTTCCTTAACCCATAGGAAGTCCTTTAACCCATAGGAAGTCCCACCCAGTTGACTACTTCAAAATGGTGAAAGTCCTCAATAAAACAACAAAACAGTGAAAATCCTCAATGACGCTGTGCATGCTAAAACATTTTTTTTTTTTTTGGAGCACTAGAGTATTAGAGCAGTTGTTTAAATTCAAAAAGGAAGTATGTCCTTCTATACAGTGAGACAAAGGTGGCAGCACAGAGACAAGCCCTTATGGTCTCTGGTCAAAAGTAGTGCACTATACAATGGGAATAGATAGTCATTTAGGATGCAGGCTTTGAGCTACAGTACAGAACATTTGATACAATAACAACATTCAACAACAACTATTCACCACTACAGGATACAGTGTATTCCTCTCAAGATTGTCATAATTGACAATATTCCCTCAATAGGATCGTATAACCAGTGCCATGATAATCTCAGATTGACAGGTCAGAAAACAGACAGGTCTGGATATTATATCTTGTGTAGTCAGAATTAATTTGTCAATTAGCAATAGGAATAAAAGTCATGTGACGAGAATACAGAAGAAGTAGAAAGCCTCTTTGGTGGAGTTAGGGCCGGTAATGCTTGATATTGCTGACGAGAGCCAGGCTAATAACCTGCCCAGGGACTGCGTTGAAAATTAGCCGGCTGGCTAAAACCGTCACTTTTACTGAAACGTTGATTATTGTGCACTGTCCCTGTAAAAATGAACTCAACTCAACTGTGAAAAAGAGAGATGTTGATGACCATTGATGGCTTAGTTGTCTTTTTTGCCTCGATACCTATTAGGGCATCTTCATTCAATATTAGGAACACGGTATTTTCTTCAGTTAGCAAGGTGATAGTGTAGAATTTACCATTATCAGAAACTTCATATTTTTTGGGGGTTGTGTTTCACAAGCAAGGTGATTCTGTGTGACTGTCACGTTATAACACGGATTGTTTATTTATTTGTAAGATCATGTAACGTCACAAAATATATACTGGACTTTCAATTCAGTATTTTATTTGTTGCAAGAAACAATGAGTGTGAACGTTCTTAAAAAGTTTATAGATTTAAGTTATTTGAAATGCAAATGAGGTAACAGATTTGGAATTAAAATCAAATTAAAAATAAAGTGATACTATGTGGTTTGATTGAGTACTGAAAACTAATTTCATTTTGCGTTCCCCCCCCGACACACACATGCACTTAGAGGCAAAGGGTAAGACACAGCGCAGCCTCCGTGTAGCAGTTTGAGAGTTCCTTGCTCATGGGCAGAATGGCAGCCAGTGGCTTAGACACCAGCAGTCCAGTTTCCACTTCATCGCCTGGCTCAGGGCTTGAACCAAGAACCTTCCGGTTCCACCACTCTAACCTAGGCTACATACTTCCTGTAACGCAGTAGAACCTTAGAGATACGAACTCACCGGGAAACTGAGGTTGCTTTGAAACACTGAAATGTTTGTAACTTTGAAAAGAGACAAAAAAATAAAATAAAAAATAAGGTTTTGTATCTTTGAGGTTCTACTGAATGTGGTTCACATGAAAACAGACATCACAGAAGACTCTCCATGACGTAGCCCATATGACCACTCACATGAGACTCTCCTGGTTGTTTTGTGTGTGTGAAACCTTTATTGTTTCTTCAGTTTATTTCTTAAAATAAGCAACAGTGCTAACATACACGTAGACATTACAGCTTGTACAGTATAAAATGAGAAGCACACTGGTGCAAGAACTTACCAAATCGAAAGGATGAAAGAAAATTAAAAAAAAAAACTACAAATATTCTAAATGAACATCAAGAATGTCTAACGCAAACAGAAAACTATATCCTGTATTCTAATAATGGAATAAACAGCTATGGATTTCCTAAACGTCAGGCCTGTTGTAGAGTGTGTAGTCCCGATATCTTCTGATATTCAGTCGGCAGACCTAGAGGAAAAAAAATGAAAACTGATTGAAATATATGCAACATATATAACAAACAAAAGAGGGGTAATCTGATTCATCCATCCAAATGGATTTTTCAATGAATGATCTTACAATGACAATACATCTTCCAAAATTAGGAAAACATATAGACAACGGATGAAAATAAAATGTTTTTTTTTTTATATAATGTAATAAAATTGTGACAATTTAACTACACTGAGCAAAAATAAAAACGCAACATTTAAAAGTGTGAAGTAAAAGATCCCAGAAAAGGTTCCATTTCCTCTCAAATGTTGTGCACAAATTTGTTTACATTCCTGTTAGTGAGCATTTCTCTTTTTGCCAAAATAATACATCCACCTGACCAGGTGGCACATCAAGAAACTGATTAAAAAGCATGATCATTACACAGGTGCTGGGGACTAACGGACACTAAAATGTGCAGTTTTGTCACAACACAATGCCACAGATGTGTCAAGTTTTGTGGGATTCTGCAATTGGCATGCTGACTGCAGGAATGTCCACCAGAGCTGTTGCAAGAGAATGTAATTGTTGCCAGTTAATTTCTCTTCCATAAGCCAATGTTGTTTTAGAGAATTTGGCAGGACGTGCAACCGGCCTCAACCGCAGGCCACGTGTAACCACGCCAGCCCAGGACCTCCACATCCAACTTCTTCACCTGCGGGATCGTCTGAAACCAGCCACTCGGACATCTGATGAAACTGTTGGTTTGCACAACCAAAAAAGTTCTCCAAAAACTGTCAGAAACCGTGTCAGGGAAGCTCATCTGCGTGCTTGTCGTCCTCACCAGGGTCTTGACCTGATCGGCGTCGTAACAGACTTCAGTGGCCAAATGCTGACCTTCGATGGTCACTGGCACGCTGGAGAAGTGTGCTCTTCATGGATTAATCCTGGTTTCAACTGAACCGGGCAGATGGCAGACAGCGTGTATGGCGTTGTGTGGGTGAGCGGTTTGCTGATGTCAACGTTGTGAACAGAGTGCCCCATGGTGGTGGTGGGGTTATGCTATGGGCAGGCATAAGTTATGGACAATGAACACAACTGCATTTTAACGATGGCAATTTGAATGCAGAGAGATACCGTGACGACATCCCGAGGCCCGTTGTCGTGCCATTCATCCACCGCCATCACCTCACGTTTCAACACACGGCCCAATGTTTCAATGATCTGTACACATTCCACAGGCCACCAATCAACAGCCTGACGAACTCTTATGTGAAGGAGATGTGTCCCTGCATGAGGCAAATGGTGGTCACACCAGATACGGACTGGTTCTCTGATCCACACCCCCTACTTGTTTTTTTGTGTTTTTTAAAAAGTATCTGTATCTGTGACCAACAGATGCATATCTGTATTCCCAGGCATGTGAAATCCATAGATGAGGGCCTAATGAATTTATTTAAATTGACCTGAGTTCCTTCTATGAATTGTAACTCAGTAAAATATTTACAATTGTTGCATGTTGCGTTTATATTTTCAGTCAGTGTAGATGCATTCCCACGGTGAAGATTTAAGTCATTGCTTTTCTCCAAAAATTAGTAGTTACTTCTAATCAAATCACATTTTATTGGGTGCTTTCACATAGAACAGCTGATTCATAACTCCCAAATGAAGTCAAAAATAACTACTAGCCCTCTCTCCTAACTGTAATAAACAAAGACACATCATTACGTCCAATGCCCCTCCCAAAGACACAACAATACCGTATCAAATGAGATTATTAATAGAACGTAATGGACATACCTATAAATCAAGAAGCACGGGGTGAGGGCAACGATCTTCTGTTACTAGAAATACTTAGTGCGGTTGAGAGCTCTCTGAGCCATCTGTCCGCTCTGGTCGGTGATTTTCTCCCAGTCTGTTTGACCCACCA
Organism: Salvelinus fontinalis; assembly: GCF_029448725.1. NCBI lineage: Eukaryota > Metazoa > Chordata > Actinopteri > Salmoniformes > Salmonidae > Salvelinus > Salvelinus fontinalis. The sequence continues at coordinate 45,503,890 of NC_074684.1, read as the reverse complement.
CAAAGCCGATATCGCGCTTGCGTTCGGCGTCCTTCTGCTCTTCGAGGTCAGCCCAGCGAACCTAGACGACAGGAAGGTAAACATCCAGCGGGGTCACGAGCAGGAAATGGACGAGGTGTAGGCACGCTATGTTCACGCTAGCTAGCTGGTCTGACATTGTATTTCAAGTTAAATATTCTAGTAATATTGCGAAATAGTATTTAGGGAGCACACGATCAAAACCACATTTTTCACCAATAGATAATCCAGATTTTGTGATGAAATTCTCCAGGCGCCTTGGATTATAGCGATGTTGTGATTGGTCAAACGATCACATATCTCTATAGTCAGTCAGGCTGTCACTCTAAATAAGAATAGTTGCCTAAATAAATAAAGGTTATATAAAACAATATAATAAATAAGACGCGAGATGTTTTGGGAAATGTCAAACAATCAATATTTCATGGTTTGTTAAAGAGAAACAAGACAAGAATATAAATATGGTATGCCACTTTACCCTCTTCTTGCCAGGCTCAGAGTGGCGTGTGGCGTAGTCGTCCGTTAGCTGAAAGTCATCTCCCTCCCTTTTCCTCTTCCCCCCCATCACCAGGCCGTCCAGCTTGTCTGTAAGGAGAAGAGCGCTCGCCACGTCACCTCACGACTCAGCAAAAATAATAAACACTATGCTACGTCACCGATATCACGGTCACCGTGACGACGATGACCCACCGATATCACGGTCACCGTGACGACGATGACCGTGCTCCTTAGATTCTGTATTTTGCCATTTCCTTTTTCTGTCTATAAATATTTAGAATGTTCTTTTAGAAAGTTGACATGTTGTCCGGTTTTATTACCAAGGATCCCCTCAAATCAAAGATTCGCCTCCTCTCATTTTGATATTGAAGCAAGGATAAATTGAGCATCTTTTTTTGCCCTTCAAACTGTGTGCAGTTTAAAGCAAGCGCAAATGGTAATTGTAAATATGGAATTGATGTTATTTACTTGAAATGTACTATTTTGAATCACACCTGTGTGTTTTTGATCAGACCATTTTGTATTCAGCACGTTTGCTTATAATAACAGGAGAGACTGGAAACTGTTTTAGACAACAGGTGTCAAACCTGTCCTAGGGGGGATCTCCAGCCAGTCCATGTATATGAACCATTCCAGAGCTAGCACACCTGATTCAACTTGCCAACTAGTTATCAAGACATTGAACTACTTAAAATCAGGTGAGCTAGTTTAGGGCTACAACAAAATTGTGAAATCGTCTGGTGGGGTGGGGGGGGTCCCCGGCGAGAGGTTTGAAAACCAATGGCTTAGATCATGAAGTTGAAGAAGAGCATATGACTGTGGCGCAACAGGAACATTACTGGAAGCTAGAGTGGTTAGTGAACATCATGTACATTAGTAAGAGGGAATACCTACCTAGTTTGGCATCAGAAGTGTCCATCTCCCATTTGCTTTGTGGAATGTAACCCTAAATTATACAGAGAAGAGACTGCAACGGTTAGGCCTCGGAACGGCAAGGTGCTAGGGGTCAGGAGGGGAGAGAGAGAGAGAGAGAGGGTGTGGGAAGGGTTTCGGTGTCGGGAGAGAAGGCGTTCAAATAGGTTAGGTTAATCAAACAACACTTGTACAAATCACGACAAATCGCAAAAGAATGACACGACATGAGACGACATAAAATAGCTTTAAAATGACGTCGGCATGCAAACAAATGTCAGATGTCATTACGACACCTCAGTTGAGGAGGATGTGCCTTTGGTATAAAGCCACGATCAAAGCATTTAGAGAGAGACAGTTATGACTTCAGAAGCCAGCGAGTTGATACACAAGCCAGCCTACTGCAAGAGCAACAACTACATTTCATCAACACCTTTTGTGTTCACTTTGGTAGGACACCAAGTTGAAACAACTCATTTCATTATATTGCCCTAGTTGCCCTACTAAAAAGAAAAATAGAAGATAGTCTACTTGTTAGGGAGTAACAACACCGGTATACACAAGTTGGACCTTAATAGTCTTTGAGTCTGAAGTATTTTGTAAATAAATGAAGCAATAAGTGAATTATGACTAAAAACTCTCTAGTTCTAAACGATAGTTAGAAAAGGCCAAAATCAGGCAAGTTATTTAACCTCCCCAACCATTTCCTGAATAACAGATGGATATAACCATTTCCTGAATAACAGATGGATATAGTCATTTCCTGAATAACAGATGGATATAGTCATTTCCTGAATAACAGATGTAGTCATTTCCTGAATAACAGATGGATATAGTCATTTCCTGAATAACAGATGTAGTCATTTCCTGAATAACAGATGTAGTCATTTCCTGAATAACAGATGTAGTCATTTCCTGAATAACAGATATAGTCATTTCCTGAATAACAGATGTAGTCATTTCCTGAATAACAGATGGATATAGTCATTTCCTGAATAACAGATGGATATAGTCATTTCCTGAATAACAGATGGATATAACCATTTCCTGAATAACAGATGGATATAACCATTTCCTGAATAACAGATGGATGTAGTCATTTCCTGAATAACAGATGGATGTAGTCATTTCCTGAATAACAGATGGATATAGTCATTTCCTGAATAACAGATGGATATAACCATTTCCTGAATAACAGATGGATGTAGTCATTTCCTGAATAACAGATGGATATAGTCATTTCCTGAATAACAGATGGATATAACCATTTCCTGAATAACAGATGGATATAGTCATTTCCTGAATAACAGATGGATATAGTCATTTCCTGAATAACAGATGGATATAACCATTTCCTGAATAACAGATGGATATAGTCATTTCCTGAATAACAGATGGATGTAGTCATTTCCTGAATAACAGATGGATGTAGTCATTTCCTGAATAACAGATGGATATAGTCATTTCCTGAATAACAGATGGATATAACCATTTCCTGAATAACAGATGGATATAGTCATTTCCTGAATAACAGATGGATATAACCCTTTCCTGAATACCAGGTGCCTGTAGTGAATTATAGCAATTTCCTTAACTGATTTGTAGAAACTTGCGCTAACTATAGTATGTTTCAAAGAACAAGAACCAACAATAAAAGCATGAAGCGTCTTAATCTTAAAAATCGTACCATTGTGATAAGTCTAACTTTAAATGTTGTGTTTAGGTCGTTAAATCACATCAAATGCTCCAAAACTATGTATAAAAAAAACAACAATATGAATTTAGTCAATTTATCTAAGCATTTTTGTCGTAATCCCATTTATTTACAGATTGTACTATAGCACAGCTACAGCCCTGTTAAACAAGTTGGAAAGTACAACTTAAAATTTATATGGTAAAAGTAGCAAACTGAAGTGAAGCCTTCGTACACTTTTTACATGCTACATTTTGAAATCTTCAAAACATTAGCCTCTGATACGGTTTAATAAATACTACTTTAATATGCTTCAAATATTTTGATATTCAAAATCACACTTACACAAAGCTACTTTGTGGCAAATTTGCTGCAAACTACATGGTGTGCCACAAAATGTACACAGCTTTTTTTGACACTAGTGGTGAAATTGGGGCAAACCTTTGGCAACAATAATATTTATTGCCACGAGTGGCAAAAGGTTTGCCAGAGGTTGTTTTCTGGCCAAAAATTCTCAATATTGTACTGGAGTCTGTTGCAAACCTGTGGCAACAATATCTATTGCCAATAGTGGCAAATAGTTTACCAGAAGCCGTTTCTGGTGAACACGAGTTCCAAGACCAGTAACCATTGATGAACAATCAGGGGGATTAGAAAATGTTGGAAAATGGAAACCAAGCTATCTAGCTAGCTACCTACCAAAGTTGTCCAGTGAGTGTCTAACTTAATTAAACTTCCTAATATACTTAAATTATGTTAGCTAATTGATGCTTGGTTAGCAATGTCATGTTTTATAGGATAGAGTGAAACACATTTAGGTGATCCCCAGTTTCAAATCAGTCAGCGCCACCGATTGGCTAGCGCTAAGCTAGCTAACTTTAGCAATCATATTTTTTTGCACAATTAATATGAAAGCTACCTAGCTAACGATTTGCCTAAACACTTTTTTTTTAGGCGAATACGTTTCCTGTCTTTTAAAATCAATATGCATGTCAATATGCTAGTGTCATTGTGCAGTAGCATGTTAGCTAGCACAACAGCTAAGGTAGCAACAATATGAGCTGACTTGATATCAAAGCAAGACTTCACTTTCGCAGATGGATACTCTCTCTCTACCCGTAGTGTGGGAAGAGGCTGTATTGGGAGAAGGATGCATCGACAGCCCAGAAAGACGTTTGGGATGTACTAAATCATACTCATTTATAACTCAAAAAAGCATTTGTCTTCAAGCTTGATACAGTAAGTAAATGCATGTACTATTCTCATAAAATGTAGTCCATACTTTCATTCTTTGTAACAATTAAATATTTAATTGCTTTTAAACTAGTAGGTAGCTCATCTTCATCACTTGTTCCTCATCCTCTTTCTAGAAGCGATCCGTTACAAGGCAAAAATACAGATTGAGGCCTTCAATCAAACTGAAGACAGAGAAATGTGTGTTCACCAGGTCAAGGCTTCTTACATGCATGGCGTTGAGATGCAAGTTAATTCATTTAGGAAATATTATTTGAATTGGCATATTGCCATACTTCCACCCAAGCCATATACACTTGAGTCAGGAAGAAGAGACAACTACAGTAGAAGACAACTGCCTCTTTAATGATGAAGTCCCCAGTCGAGATAAACTAATCAACTAATTATGATATTCTAAATCAATTGTGTTGAGGCTTGGCTAGAGATCAAATATTGTACTCTAGGAACAGTTGGCCTCATATTTAAAAAAGGTAAATTTAGTAGGCCTAAGTCCATCGTTTGTTTATATAGCATTTATACAAGGCAGAAACATTGTTTCCTTGCTGAAAGAAATAGAGAATGACAGTTTCAGTATGAAGCATTGCAAAGTCATCAACTGATGATATTGATCTGTTACGACATTAAATACATTGAATGTTTAGTATATTTACTACATTTAATATGTTCAGTTCTCTGTGAGAAACACGTTCATTTACAATTGTGTGGGATTTGGTTTTGTAGATGCATTTCAATGTGGTTAACACACAGTAACCAAAAACCTGAATGAACTTACATATTCATACTGAGTTTGCAGCAAATTTGCTGCAAACAGTAGAATGTTCGCCACAAGTTTCCCAGAATCGTTTACCAGAAGTTCACAAGTCGCAAATTTACCACAACAGTTTGCCACAAAACTAATTTGCATGGGAAAATTAGAAAATCGGTCAAAAGTTTGCCAGAAGCCTGCTTTTCGGTAAGGGCAGTCACTTCCCCTACCGGCATGCCGAAAGGCGCCCTGACAGATGATCCCCCTTGCACCACGTCCACCAGACTGCACTCTGACTATATTCTGTATCAATAGCCTGGGGATGAGGATACCTTGTTACTAACAGCACAAAGCTAATGGAGGAGTGAGTTCCAGCAAGTTTTGAGGTAAATTCTATTTCAATTCAAAAAGTACACTGAAATTCCAATTGCAATTCTCTTCATTGCTTTTCAATGAGGGAAATATGGAATTTGGTTTACTTTCGGAATTGAAATGGAATTGACCCAAAGCCTGTAGCATGATAATGTCCAATCCTATTCAACTTCTGAGTGAGTTGTTTCCTGGTGTAGTGTAGCTGTAACAATTTCTAATACACTGAATAAAAATAGAAACAACATGTAAAGTGTTGGTCTCATGTTTCATGAGCTTAAATAAAAGATCCCAGAAATGTTCCATAGATACAAAAAGCTTATTTCTCTTAAATTTTGTGCACACATTTGTTTATATCCCTGTTAGTGAGCATTTCTTCTTTGCCAAGATAATCCATCCACCTGACAGGTGTGGTATATCAAGAAGCTGATTAAACAGCATGATCATTACACAGGTGCACCTTGGGCTGGGGACAATAAAAGGCCACTAAAATGTGCAGTTTTATCACACAACACAATGCCACAGATGTCTGTGTAGTTGCGGGAGCGTAGTTGAGCGTGCAATTAGCATTCTGACTGCAGGAATGTCCACCAGAGCTGTTGCCAGATGTTAATTTCTCTACCATGAGCCGCCTTCAACGTCGTTTTAGAGAATTTGTCAGTACGTCCAACCGGCCTCACAAACGCAGACCACGTGTAACCACATCAGCTCAGGACCTCCACATCCAGCTTCTTCACCTGCGTGGTGTTCTGAGACCAGCCACCCAGACAGCTGATTAAACTGTGGGTTTGCACAACTAAAGAATTTCTGCACAAACTGTTATAAACCATATCAGGGAAGCTCATGTGTGTGCTCGTCGTCCTCACCAGGGTCTTGACCTGACTGCAGTTCAGCGTCGTAACCGACTTCAGTGGGAAAATTCTCACCTTCCGATGGCCACTGGCGCAGTGGAGAAGTGTGCTCATTGTCATGCCATTCATTCACCACCATCTCCTCCTGTTTCAGCATGATAATTTACGTCCCCATGTCGCAAGGAGCTGTACAGAAAGCCTGGAAACATCCCAGTTACATTTACATTACATTTTTACATTTAAGTCATTTTAGCAGACGCTCATCCAGAGCGACTTACAAGTACATACATTCATACTTTTTTGTACAGTTCTTCCATGGCCTGCATACTCAACAGACATGTCACTCATCGAGCATGTTTGGGATGCTCTGGATCGGCATGTATGCCACCGTGTTCCAGTTCTCGCCAATTATCCAGCAACTTAGCACAGCCATTGAAGAGGAGTGGGACAACATTCCACAGACCACCAATCAACAGCCTGATCAACTTTATGCGTAGGAGATGTGTCACGCTGCATGAGGTAAATGGTGGTCACACCAGATACGGACTGGTTTTCTGATCCACGTCCCTACTTCTTTTATACAGATACTGTATCAGCAACCAACAGATGCATATATGTTTTCCCAGTCATGTGAAATCCATAGATTAAGGTCTAATGAATGTATTTCAATTGACTGATTTCCTTATATGAACTGTAACTCAGTCAAATATTTACAATTGTTGAGTTCATATTTTTGTAAATAGACTATCTAACGAGTCATCTTAATAATAATAATAGTTTTGGCAGACCTCCCGCTTGAGCGTTTCAGCTGTGAATCTGGTGCCGGTTGAGATTAATTATATACGAACAGATTGATTCAATTAAAACACATGGACAATTAAATCCAACGAATCAAACCAGTTACAAGGAGTCGGGCTGGATTGAAAAAGGGTTTCAGGAGCCACATTTTGTTCCTTTATTTATTTATTTATTTGCTAAATACATGAGAATAACATTATATAGCAAAACTTTAACATGGTGCTGTTTGTAAAAATACCTTCACAAATTGTTATCAACTGGACTGTGGAAGTGCATATTATCAAGTCATATCAGCATCAGATATTAGAGAACGAACGATAAATCGGCCGAGCAGATATATCGGGATGATATTGTCCTTTTCTAGATTAAAATCGTCCGTTCTCTATCGGCTTTGCAGATAGTCTCTCTAATGCCAGCCTCCACTCACCGCCTGAGCATTACACAATGTCTAGCTGGAAAAATCAGCAGCAAGCTATCTTATTCTCCAACAGAAAGGTGCAGTATTGAGAAATGGTTTAACTGACAGTGACCAAAATCCAATTATATTAATTTTGTTAATTCACTAATAACAAGGCTTGTGTCGACGTGCCCAGACATGCATGAAATAAGCAAGCTAGCTAGCTAAGCAGATAGCTATGAGACCTGTTAGCAAAGATTACAATAACTAACCCTTTCATCTGTGGTGTTAGCTAGCTAACTATATTAGCTACTATGCTAGCTAGGTAGCTGGATAAACACAGTGCTAAGATATCAGCTAGAAGCTAATAGCCAACATAGCTAGCTAACGTTAGCTGGTTATCATTTTGAACATGCACCATATTCGGCTGCCAAGATAATCCATCCACCTGACAGGTGTGGCATATCAAGAAGCTGATTAAACAGCATGATCATTACACAGGTGCACCTTGGGCTGGGGACAATAAAAGGCCACTAAAATGTGCAGTTTTATCACACAACACAATGCCACAGATGTCTTTCGGCAATGAGCCATCTGATTTACGGTGTAACGTTAGCTATTTACTGGTGTGCTGATCTGACCAGCCGTAATTGCATCTGTAAATTGACAGTTGATCGTCGGATTAGATGATCGTCGTAATAGGGAAAGATGGGAGTGTTTTAAAATGCCTAAATAAAAAAATAAAAAGGTTGGCAATAGGTTTAGCTACCAAAGAATCTTCCTGGACGTTTATGGACCAAGAAAATTGTAGATCAGCGTGTGCATTCTCACTTATCAAACTACGGACAGATTTGAGTCATTTCAGACAGAACGAGCATCGTTGTTTCATCCTTTTCCCCATCCTCGCTCTCCTTGTTAGATATTATCCACATTTATGGCTTGGTAGCAAATGTCATTGTCATTGAGCAAGTTGTCATTGTAGCAGTAAACAGCAGTAAGTGATACTGGAGGGAGATGTGAAAAGGGAGCAGAGTTACAGCCTCACCTCTAACCAATTGTAGTAGTAGGATCAAGTTACAATCCGCCAGTTTCTTTGACAGATATCTGAACTAGCCAACTGAGTCGTTTCGAAATTCATCCTGGCCGCTGAGTTATTAAGAGATGGGTCTTGACAGCTGAAAAATAAATATTTCCAGATAATGGAAAAATGACTAAAAATACAAGTTTCATAAGCTTCCGTGATCACAAAATCAAGACGTTAACGTTAGACCCATTTGCATTGAATATATGTTATATGGCCAAACTAACAGCAATACCTACATGATGTCCTTTACATATAGGCGTGACATGCTGTAGTGATGCTTCTACGCAAGTGTTGTTACACCGTAGGTTTATAAGAATCCCAAAATGGAGAGATCTGGCAAATCATGTGTAACAGTATAACTTTAAACCGTCCCCTCGCCCCGACACGGGCGCGAACCAGGGACCTTCTTCCCACATCAACAACAGTCACCCACGAAGCGTCGTTACCCATCGCTCCACAAAAGTACCCGCTAACTAGCTAGCCATTTCACATCCGTTACACATGCTCAACAACTCGATGCATGAAACACTCCTACTGAATATGCATTCACCTAAATTGAGAGTAGGCCCATCGCCATCGTAACATTTACCCAGTTTAAAAGTACCATTATGTTGGTAAAAACAAAGTCACATGTATTGTTTTGATCGAGGCCACACATGGCTGATCACGTTTTTTCCCCAAATTGAACGATACTGAATATCAGTCTAAAAACATAGTCAGAGTGCTAAGTAGGCTAGTCATTTTCAAGAAGACAAGTTTGATGAAAGACTCGTGTGAAACCTCTCATATGCTTCAGGGGGAGCTTTCACATCTTTTTGTTATTCAATTTGATTTACCTACCATTTGAAAGTTTGGCCTACTACACCACACTAGAGTTTTACCTGGGTCTCCTATGTACTACACCACACTAGAGTTTTACCTGGGTCTCCTATGTACTACACCACACTAGAGTTTTACCTGGGTCTCCTATGTACTACACCACACTAGAGTTTTACCTGGGTCTCCTATGTACGACACCACACTAGAGTTTTACCTGGGTCTCCTATGTACGACATCACACTAGAGTTTTACCTGGGTCTCCTATGTACGACATCACACTAGAGTTTTACCTGGGTCTCCTATGTACGACACCACACTAGAGTTTTACCTGGGTCTCCTATGTACTACACCACACTAGAGTTTTACCTGGGTCTCCTATGTACTACACCACACTAGAGTTTTACCTGGGTCTCCTATGTACTACACCACACTAGAGTTTTACCTGGGTCTCCTATGTACTACACCACACTAGAGTTTTACCTGGGTCTCCTATGTACTACACCACACTAGAGTTTTACCTGGGTCTCCTATGTACGACACCACACTAGAGTTTTACCTGGGTCTCCTATGTACTACACCACACTAGAGTTTTACCTGGGTCTCCTATGTACGACATCACACTAGAGTTTTACCTGGGTCTCCTATGTACGACACCACACTAGAGTTTTACCTGGGTCTCCTATGTACTACACCACACTAGAGTTTTACCTGGGTCTCCTATGTACTACACCACACTAGAGTTTTACCTGGGTCTCCTATGTACTACACCACACTAGAGTTTTACCTGGGTCTCCTATGTACGACACCACACTAGAGTTTTACCTGGGTCTCCTATGTACTACACCACACTAGAGTTTTACCTGGGTCTCCTATGTACTACACCACACTAGAGTTTTACCTGGGTCTCCTATGTACGACACCACACTAGAGTTTTACCTGGGTCTCCTATGTACTACACCACACTAGAGTTTTACCTGGGTCTCCTATGTACTACACCACACTAGAGTTTTACCTGGGTCTCCTATGTACTACACCACACTAGAGTTTTACCTGGGTCTCCTATGTACTACACCACACTAGAGTTTTACCTGGGTCTCCTATGTACGACACCACACTAGAGTTTTACCTGGGTCTCCTATGTACTACACCACACTAGAGTTTTACCTGGGTCTCCTATGTACTACACCACAATAGAGTTTTACCTGGGTCTCCTATGTACGACATCACACTAGAGTTTTACCTGGGTCTCCTATGTACGACACCACACTAGAGTTTTACCTGGGTCTCCTATGTACTACACCACACTAGAGTTTTACCTGGGTCTCCTATGTACTACACCATAATAACTGTAGAAATTCATTTGGATATAGGATGTGTTAATCACAGACTTTCAAGATTATGTGTGTCAAAAACTGAATGGAAATCTCGGAATCTTAATTCTAAAAGCTATGCTTATACTTACCATCTAGTAAGGAACTAACACCATAGCATCAAACATATTTTGTCTTATTCGTAGTAGAGTTAAATTACAGAAGAAATCCAGAACTAATTTAGGCTTATTTGATTAACAATCAAAAGATATCTAGGATATTTCAAATTACTTACACCCATTATTCTCAGAACCAATCCACATTACCTCGACAAAAGGTTACCATGAAATGTTTCATCTATTTTTTTTTTTTTTTTTTTAATGGGTGGAGAATCCCACTCCTTTAGTTGTTCTTGGTTTTATTGAACAGATAGGACAGTGACGAGACAACAGGAAAGGTCAGAGGGGTTATGGGTCGGATTCGAACCCATGCTGACTCTGATAAATGTGTGTGTGTGTGTGTGTGTGTGTGTGTGTGTGTGTGTGTGTGTGTGTGTGTGTGTGTGTGTGTGTGTGTGTGTGTCGGGGTCAGTCAGGGCCACTAACCATTACACCACAATGCTTTCTCAATTATGATTTCTGAATCTCATGATCTTCCTCTGGTACACTTGCACTATGTATCACTGTATATAGGATTTTCGACTTGGCAAAAGTTTGTGAAATTATCAATGATTTTTTTATTTTATTAATATGATTCTTCTCAGGACACAAAGAATACTAAAATCGACCAAACAAGACCAAAATAAAAACATAAACCAAAAGACATTCAGCTTCTTGACCTAAACCCATTTACTACCATAGCTGCAGTTCATTCGTCAACAGCCTATGGTCTTTAAAAGAGCCAAGGGCTGAAGTCATCGAGTCACTCACTGTACCTGTAAACTACCTAGCATGTCTGTCCACTGTAAACTACCTAGCATGTCTGTCCACTGTACCTGTAAACTACCTAGCATGTCTCTCCACTGTAAACTACCTAGCATGTCTCTCCACTGTAAACTACCTAGCATGTCTCTCCACTGTAAACTACCTAGCATGTCTCTCCACTGTAAACTACCTAGCATGTCTGTCCACTGTAAACTACCTAGCATGTCTGTCCACTGTAAACTACCTAGCATGTCTCTCCACTGTAAACTACCTAGCATGTCTCTCCACTGTAAACTACCTAGCATGTCTCTCCACTGTAAACTACCTAGCATGTCTCTCCACTGTAAACTACCAGCATGTCTCTCCACTGTAAACTACCTAGCATGTCTCTCCACTGTAAACTACCTAGCATGTCTCTCCACTGTAAACTACCTAGCATGTCTCTCCACTGTAAACTACCTAGCATGTCTCTCCACTGTAAACTACCTAGCATGTCTCTCCACTGTAAACTACCTAGCATGTCTGTCCACTGTAAACTACCTAGCATGTCTCTCCCCTGTAAACTACCTAGCATGTCTCTCCACTGTAAACTACCTAGCATGTCTCTCCACTGTCCACTGTAAACTACCTAGCATGTCTCTCCACTGTAAACTACCAGCATGTCTCTCCACTGTAAACTACCTAGCATGTCTGTCCACTGTAAACTACCTAGCATGTCTCTCCCCTGTAAACTACCTAGCATGTCTCTCCACTGTAAACTACCTAGCATGTCTCTCCACTGTAAACTACCAGCATGTCTCTCCACTGTAAACTACCTAGCATGTCTCTCCACTGTAAACTACCTAGCATGTCTCTCCACTGTAAACTACCAGCATGTCTCTCCACTGTAAACTACCTAGCATGTCTCTCCACTGTAAACTACCAGCATGTCTCTCCACTGTAAACTACCTAGCATGTCTCTCCACTGTAAACTACCTAGCATGTCTCTCCACTGTAAACTACCTAGCATGTCTCTCCACTGTAAACTACCTAGCATGTCTCTCCACTGTAAACTACCAGCATGTCTCTCCACTGTAAACTACCTAGCATGTCTCTCCACTGTAAACTACCTAGCATGTCTGTCCACTGTAAACTACCTAGCATGTCTGTCCACTGTAAACTACCTAGCATGTCTGTCCACTGTAAACTACCTAGCATGTCTGTCCACTGTAAACTACCTAGCATGTCTGTCCACTGTAAACTACCTAGCATGTCTGTCCACTGTAAACTACCTAGCATGTCTCTCCACTGTAAACTACCTAGCATGTCTGTCCACTGTAAACTACCTAGCATGTCTGTCCACTGTAAACTACCTAGCATGTCTGTCCACTGTAAACTACCTAGCATGTCTGTCCACTGTAAACTACCTAGCATGTCTGTCCACTGTAAACTACCTAGCATGTCTGTCCACTGTAAACTACCTAGCATGTCTCTCCACTGTAAACTACCTAGCATGTCTCTCCACTGTAAACTACCTAGCATGTCTCTCCACTGTAAACTACCTAGCATGTCTCTCCACTGTAAACTACCAGCATGTCTCTCCACTGTAAACTACCTAGCATGTCTCTCCACTGTAAACTACCTAGCATGTCTCTCCACTGTAAACTACCTAGCATGTCTCTCCACTGTAAACTACCAGCATGTCTCTCCACTGTAAACTACCTAGCATGTCTCTCCACTGTAAACTACCTAGCATGTCTCTCCACTGTAAACTACCTAGCATGTCTCTCCACTGTAAACTACCTAGCATGTCTGTCCACTGTAAACTACCTAGCATGTCTCTCCCCTGTAAACTACCTAGCATGTCTGTCCACTGTAAACTACCTAGCATGTCTCTCCACTGTAAACTACCTAGCATGTCTGTCCACTGTAAACTACCTAGCATGTCTCTCCACTGTAAACTACCAGCATGTCTCTCCACTGTACCTGTAAACTACGTCAGTCCTGGAGAGCTACTGTCCTGTAGGTTTACACCAGGGCTCTCCAACCCTGTTCCCAGAGAGCTACTGTCCTGTAGGTTTACCAGGGCTCTCCAACCCTGTTCCCAGAGAGCTACTGTCCTGTAGGTTTACACCAGGGCTCTCCAACCCTGTTCCCAGAGAGCTACTGTCCTGTATGTTTACAGCAGGGCTCTCCAACCCTGTTCCCAGAGAGCTACTGTCCTGTAGGTTTACCAGGGCTCTCCAACCCTGTTCCCAGAGAGCTACTGTCCTGTAGGTTTACACCAGGGCTCTCCAACCCTGTTCCTGGAGAGCTACTGTCCTGTAGGTTTACCAGGGCTCTCCAACCCTGTTCCCAGAGAGCTACTGTCCTGTAGGTTTACACCAGGGCTCTCCAACCCTGTTCCTGGAGAGATACTGTCCTGTAGGTTTACACCAGGGCTCTCCAACCCTGTTCCTGGAGAGCTACCGTCCTGTAGGTTTACACCAGGGCTCTCTGACCCTGTTCCCAGAGAGCTACTGTCCTGTATGTTTACACCAGGGCTCTCCAACCCTGTTCCTGGAGAGCTACTGTCCTGTAGGTTTACACCAGGGCTCTCCAACCCTGTTCCTGGAGAGCTACTGTCCTGTAGGTTTACCAGGGCTCTCCAACCCTGTTCCCAGAGAGCTACTGTCCTGTAGGTTTACACCAGGGCTCTCCAACCCTGTTCCCAGAGAGCTAACCTCCTGTAGGTTTACACCAGGGCTCTCCAACCCTGTTCCCAGAGAGCTACTGTCCTGTATGTTTACAGCAGGGCTCTCCAACCCTGTTCCCAGAGAGCTACTGTCCTGTAGGTTTACCAGGGTTCTCCTACTCTGTTCCTGGAGAGCTACTGTCCTGTATGTTTACACCAGGGCTCTCCAACCCTGTTCCCAGAGAGCTACTGTCCTGTAGGTTTACCAGGGTTCTCCTACTCTGTTCCTGGAGAGCTACCGTCCTGTAGGTTTACACCAGGGCTCTCCAACCCTGTTCCTGGAGAGCTACTGTCCTGTAGGTTTACACCAGGGCTCTCCAACCCTGTTCCTGGAGAGCTACTGTCCTGTAGGTTTACACCAGGGCTCTCCAACCCTGTTCCTGGAGAGCTACTGTCCTGTAGGTTTACACCAGGTCTCTCCAACCCTGTTCCTGGAGAGCTACTGTCCTGTATGTTTACACCAGGGCTCTCCAACCCTGTTCCCAGAGAGCTACTGTCCTGTAGGTTTACACCAGGGCTCTCCAACCCTGTTCCTGGAGAGCTACTCTCCTGTAGGTTTACACCAGGGTTCTCCTACTCTGTTCCTGGAGAGCTACAGTCCTGTAGGTTTACCAGGGCTCTCCAACCCTGTTCCTGGAGAGCTACTCTCCTGTAGGTTTACACCAGGGCTCTCCAACCCTGTTCCTGGAGAGCTACTGTCCTGTAGGTTTACCAGGGCTCTCCAACCCTGTTCCTGGAGAGCTACTGTCCTGTAGGTTTACCAGGGCTCTCCAACCCTGTTCCTGGAGAGCTACTGTCCTGTAGGTTTACACCAGGGTTCTCCAACCCTGTTCCTAGAGAGCTACTGTCCTGTAGGTTTACACTTCAACCCTAATCTAGCACACCTGATTCCAATAATTAGCTGGTTGATAAGATATGAAAACCTACAGGAGGTTAGCTGTGAGGGCATGTTTAGGAACATTGACCACCACCTATAAAGGGCATGCTGACTGGGTCCTACCTTAACGTCTTCTTCCTCCTCCTCCTTCTTCTTGGGCTTCTTCAGCGACTCATCATCAGGATTGAAGTCTTCCATCTCAACCTTCAAATACAAAATGTTTCTATTGAATTTGATGTGGGTCCTCCTGTAGCTCAGTTGGTAGATTACTGCGCTTGTAAACGCCAGGGTAAAAAGTACGTACGCACCGACTAAGTCGCTTTGGATAAAAGCGTCTACTAAAATGGCTTCTAGAACACTTCTAGAACACAATTACAGCAAAGAGGATAAAGTGCATCTAAAATCATGGAGGATAGCACCGACAGGTAGTACACATTGTTACCTGGTCCTCGGGCCATAGAGAGGACTAGGGTTCACTCTTAAAAACAGGACCCCAGAACCTAGCTGTATTTCATTAGGTCTCAATGAATAGAAAACCATTAGTCCGACATATTGATAATGGAAAAACGTATGTTTCCATATTAACATACCTCCTCAATAGCAGCATCCTGAAGCAGGGAGCGGACATCCAGCCGCATCATGTGACGTGGTGACGACTCCCAGTTACTGGACATCTATATAGACAACGGAAAATAAATTAGAAAATACAAATATAAAAACAGAAAATGAATAGATATACGTATGGACTGTCCCTGTTATATACTGAATAAAAGTATACAGAGTACAGAAAATGAATAAACACAATATGGTCTATCACTGCCATTATCAATGCCTTGAGAAATATGACACCTGGTGCCATTGAAAATGTACGAGAGCTCTGCGGTTGTTGACGCGAGGACACTCAGTACGGTACCTTTTGAATATCCTTTATCTTCCGCCCGTGGGCATTTCTTTTAGCACAAGTCTGATAGTCTGCCGAGATTTCAGCCAAGTACACCTAAGAAAATAAACATTTACACGTTTATAATATACAGTTTATAATAATACAGGGCCTTGCAAAAGTATTCAGACCCCTTGGATTTATTCACATGTTATTGTTACAAAGTGGGATTAAAATGGATTTAATTGTTTTTTTAAATATATTTATAAAAAGTATCTTAAAAAAACAAAGATAA
The DNA here is from genome assembly GCF_029448725.1 of Salvelinus fontinalis. Lineage (NCBI taxonomy): Eukaryota > Metazoa > Chordata > Actinopteri > Salmoniformes > Salmonidae > Salvelinus > Salvelinus fontinalis. The sequence continues at coordinate 45,487,454 of NC_074684.1, read as the reverse complement.
AAGTCAAAGTGGAAGAAAAACGAAACAAACTAAAATAGTCGTTGCGTAAGTATTTGCGCAAGCTTAAATTAGTCCAGGAATAAAACGTGGCTTAACAAACCGCATGAGTTACATGGACTCACTGTGTGAAATAATAGGAGTTGCCATGATTTTGTGAATGACTACCCCTTCCTCTGTCAACATCTTTAAGGTCCCTCAGTCAAGTATTGAATATCAAGCACAGCTGCAACTAAAACAAAAAACAGCGAGATTTTCAAAAGCCTCAAAAGGGGCAGTGATTGATAGAAGGGTGACAACAAATCAGACATTGAATATATCTTTAAGCGTGGTCAAGTTAATCATTATTATATATATTAAACCACCCAGACACATCCAAGAACTGAGCTGCAGGACAGGAAGGAAACTGCTCAGGGACGTCACCATGGTGATTATAAAACGGCTACAGTGTTCAATGTCTGATGGTAGAAAACTGAGGATGGATCAACAACATTGTAGTGACTCCACAATAATGACATAAATGACAGAGTGAATAGAATACAAAATATACAGAATAAAAATATTCCAGAACATGCATCCTGTAACAAGGCATTAAAGTAATACTGCAAAAAAAACACAGGAATACACTTTTTGGCTTAAATGCAAAGCCTTATGTTTTGGGGGCAAATCCAACAACACATCACTGATTAAATGTCTCGTTATTTTCAAGCACGATGGTGGCTACACCATGGTATGTGTGTACTTGACATCGGAAAAGACGGAGGGTTTTCAGAATTAAAACAAACAGGATAGGGTTAAGCACAGTCAAAATCCTAGAGAAAAACCTGCTTCAGTCTGATTTACACCAGTCACTGGGAGACACATTCACCTTTCAGCAGGACAATAACTTTAAACACAAGGCCAAATCTACACTGGAGTTGCTTACCAACACAGGGAATGTTCCTGAGTGGCCAAGTTACAGTTTTTGACTTAAATCTGCTTGAAAATCTATGGCAAGACATGAAAATTGCTGTCTATCCATGATCCCCCAACATCTTGACAGAGCTTGAAGAATTTGTAATAAATATTGTACAATCCAGGTGTGTAAACCCTCTTAAGAGACTCAGGTGTTTCTAACATGTATTGACTATGGGAGCTGAACAAATTTGCAACGACTATATTTGAGTTATATTAACTTCTATTAATCTTCTTCTTTTTTTTTTTATGTGAATTTTTCGTCCACTTTGACAAGAGTATTTGTGTAGATTGTCGACATGAAAATACAATACCTGTTCTAACATCGACAGTAGGACACTACTTAAAATGAAGTAATTTTACTTTAATTAGTTTCCTCCCCCTTTTCACTCCCCAATTTCATGATATCCAATTGGTATTTACAATCTTGTCTCATCCCCCGAAACTCCTCTACGGACTCGGGAGAGGCGAAGGTCGAGAGCCATGCGTCCCCCGAAACACGACCCTGCCAAGCCACACTGCTTCTTGACACACTGCTCGTTTAACCCCGGAAGCCAGCCGCACCAATGTGTCGGAGGAAACACCGTCCAACTGACGAGCGGAGTCAGCTTGCAGGAGCCCGGCCCGCCACAAGGAGTCGCTAGAGCACGACGAGACAAGGAAATCCTGGCCGATCAAACCCTCCCCTATCCCGGATAACGTTGGCCCAATTGTGCGCCGCCCCATTGGTCTCCCGAACCCGAGGCTATAGTGGCGCCTCAGCACTGTGATGCCTTAGACCACAGCGCCACCCGGGAGGCTTGGGCATGTATTCTAAACGGTATGCTAGTTTGCAAAATTGGAAGATAGGCTTGCATCTCTTTTGATATTTCAAGATATGAAAAACAAACATGACTAACTCACCTCAAAGCCTTTAGTCTTGGCAGCACTCCAGAACTGATCAAAGTATTTAACCCTGTCATTAATTGCGTCGATGATAATGAAGGGGAAGAAGCCGTCGTCGAGGGTCTTCCTGAATGTTTTTAGCATACTGTTCCTGTACGTGTCTTCCATCTCTGCTTCATACTCGTATTCCAGACACTGACAAAAGGAAAATGTTAGGAATTGATATTACATTACATATAAATATAGGACAATTTTAATTTAAAAAATAAATAAAAATCACCGGTGTATACTACATTGAGGAAATGTAGCTTCAGTGAGCCATTATGTAATACATGCGTAGGTGTCTTTAGGCCTTCTTTGGTCTGCATTTACACAGGCAGCACAATTCTGATCGTCAAACCCAATTATTGGGAAAAGAAATGATCTGAATTGACAAAAGACCAATTACTGGAAAAATATCAGAATTAGGCTACCTGTGTAAATGTAGCCTTTTAGGCCTACAGTCATCCATCTACAGAGCGATAGTATCTGACTAAACTAGATAGTAGTGGTGCTCTATAGTGATTGGCTTGGACTCATTTTGAGTGGCGGTACGGTTTATATTTTTGGTGCAGGAACTCGTCAATACGTTTCAGCTAACATTCTATAAGAGACACAGGAACTCAACGTACAGTAAGAACAGAGAGGATTAAAACGTCTCCACATAGGAACAGAGAGGATTAAAACGTCTCCACATAGGAACAGAGAGGATTAAAACGTCTCCACATAGGAACAGAGAGGATTAAAACGTCTCCACATAGGAACAGAGAGGATTAAAACGTCTCCACATAGGAACAGAGAGGATTAAAACGTCTCCACATAGGAACAGAGAGGATTAAAACGTCTCCACATAGGAACAGAGAGGATTAAAACGTCTCCACATAGGAACAGAGAGGATTAAAACGTCTCCACATAGGAACAGAGAGGATTAAGTAAGTAGGTCAGAGGGAAATCATAAAGGACAGACCTTGAGTTTGACTCGTTTCCCTGTATCTTGGTCCTGCTCCATCTTCTCCACCTCCGTCATGAAGTAGTCGTCTAACCCCAGCACTCTGGGCGGAGCCCCTCCACACTCCACCTCCTTGTCCTTAACCCAACACAACAACATGTAACGTTTTCGTCAGGTAGCAGACGCTCTTATCCAGAGAGATGTACAGGTAGTGCGTTCAATTTAAGATAGCTAGGTGGGACAACCATACATCACAGTATGTCAAACTTTTTTTTTTTTCAATAAAGCTGCTATGAGCAAGGTCAGAGCTAGTAACGACGACAAGGTATTTCACTGAGAGAAGTTTCAGGAAGTGACGTGTTTTGGGTAAAAGATGAAGACGACTACGGTGGGTTTGTGGAAATTTAAATCAATGTTTGTTTACAATGAGGGGCAGGTATTTGTTATCCTGACTGCTGCGCTCTCGTAAGCTCGCGAGATCGGGACAATTAAACGAGGCTATGGACAGTGGAGTCCGAAATTGACACCCTTGACAGAAAAATGAGTAATAATGACTGTATAAAACAATTCGAATAGTGAGCTCAAAAACATTTAGTAAATTATATAACCTCCCCTGTTATTGTAATGATGAGGTTAGCATGTCTTGGGGGTATGATATAAAATGCTAACCTCCCCTGTTATTGTAATGATGAGGTTAGCATGTCTTGGGGTTATGATATAAAATGCTAACCTCCCCTGTTATTGTAATGGTGAGAGGTTAGCATGTCTTGGGGGTATGATATAAAATGCTAACCTCCCCTGTTATTGTAATGGTGAGAGGTTAGCATGTCTTGGGGTTATGATATAAAATGCTAACCTTCCCTGTATTTGTAATGGTGAGAGGTTAGCATGTCTTGGTGGTATGATAAAAAATGCTAACCTCCCCTGTTATTGTAATGGGGAGAGGTTAGCATGTCGTGGGGGTATGATATAAAATGCTAACCTCCCCTGTTATTGTAATGGTGAGAGGTTAGCATGTCTTGGTGGTATGATATAAAATGCTAACCTCCCCTGGTATTGTAATGATGAGAGGTCAGCATGTCTTGGAGGTATGATATAAAATGCTAACCTCCCCTGGTATTGTAATGATGAGAGGTCAGCATGTCTTGGGGGTATGCTAACCTCCCCTGTTATTGTAATGGTGAGAGGTTAGCATGTCTTGGAGGTATGATATAAAATGCTAACCTCCCCTGTTATTGTAATGATGAGAGGTTAGCATGTCTTGGGGGTATGCTAACCTCCCCTGTTATTGTAATGGTGAGAGGTTAGCATGTCTTGGGGGTTATGATATAAAATGCTAACCTCCCCTGTTATTGTAATGGTGAGAGGTTAGCATGTCTTGGAGGTATGATATAAAATGCTAACCTCCCCTGTTATTGTAATGGTGAGAGGTTAGCATGTCTTGGAGGTATGATATAAAATGCTAACCTCCACTGTTATTGTAATGGTGAGAGGTTAGCATGTCTTGGGGTTATGATATAAAATGCTAACCTCCACTGTTATTGTAATGGTGAGAGGTTAGCATGTCTTGGGGTTATGATATTTGACTCTAACTTTCTTACTCCTCATTATTAATGGCGATTCTTTCAGGATTATCCGTAATCACGGTAGCATCCACAATAATGTAGAAGAAGTGTTTAGAAATATTATATTATTATTTAAAATAAGAGACTCCAAAATGACACAATACATAATTTACCATTAATTTCTATTGGGCACAAATTAATCTGAAACGCAACCAGAGTCACAAGCTTGATGTAGTCATTGCGTGGTTGGAATATGGGACCAGATACTAAAAACTTTTGACTCCTATATTTCTAAGAATCTTTAATGGTGTCAATTTCCCATCCCCATTTTTTGAGACACACAATATAGCTCAGTATTTGAATTATTTTATACAGTAATTTCAGACCTAACTGTATTTTAACATGATGAAATAATGCTGGTATAGGCCTCTACAGTCATTGTAGACATTCAATTCCCCATGTAATGTTAATGGGGTTCTAACATGGCTGTTATAGAATGTTGTAGTGTCATGTTAATGAGGTTCTAACATGGCTGTTATAGAATGTTGTAGTGTCATGTTAATGAGGTTCTAACATGGCTGTTATAGAATGTTGTAGTGTCATGTTAATGGGGTTCTATCATGGCTGCTATAGAATGTTGTAGTGTCATGTTAATGGGGTTCTAACATGGCTGTTATAGAATGTTGTAGTGTCATGTTAATGGGGTTCTAACATGGCTGTTATAGAATGTTGTAGTGTCATGTTAATGGGGTTCTGACATGGCTGTCATAGTGATATAGAATGTTGTAGTGTCATGTTAATGGGGTTCTAACATGGCTGTTATAGAATGTTGTAGTGTCATGTTAATGGGGTTCTAACATGGCTGTTATAGAATGTTGTAGTGTCATGTTAATGGGGTTCTAACATGGCTGCTATAGAATGTTGTAGTGTCATGTTAATGGGGTTCTAACATGGCTGTTATAGAATGTTGTAGTGTCATGTTAATGGGGTTCTAATATGGCTGATATAGAATGTTGTAGTGTCATGTTAATGGGGTTCTAACATGGCTGCTATAGAATGTTGTAGTGTCATGTTAATGAGGTTCTAACATGGCTGTTATAGAATGTTGTAGTGTCATGTTAATGGGGTTCTAATATGGCTGTTATAGAATGTTGTAGTGTCATGTTAATGGGGTTCTAACATGGCTGTTATAGAATGTTGTAGTGTCATGTTAATGGGGTTCTAATATGGCTGTTATAGAATGTTGTAGTGTCATGTTAATGGGGTTCTAACATGGCTGTTATAGAATGTTGTAGTGTCATGTTAATGGGGTTCTAACATGGCTGTTATAGAATGTTGTAGTGTCATGTTAATGGGGTTCTAACATGGCTGCTATAGAATGTTGTAGTGTCATGTTAATGGGGTTCTGACATGGCTGTCATAGTGATATAGAATGTTGTAGTGTCATGTTAATGGGGTTCTAATATGGCTGTTATAGAATGTTGTAGTGTCATGTTAATGGGGTTCTAACATGGCTGTTATAGAATGTTGTAGTGTCATGTTAATGGGGTTCTAATATGGCTGTTATAGAATGTTGTAGTGTCATGTTAATGGGGTTCTAACATGGCTGTTATAGAATGTTGCAGTGTCATGTTAATGGGGTTCTAACGTGGCTGTTATAGAATGTTGTAGTGTCATGTTAATGGGGTTCTAACATGGCTGTTATAGAATGTTGTAGTGTCATGTTAATGGGGTTCTAACATGGCTGTTATAGAATGTTGTAGTGTCATGTTAATGGGGTTCTAACATGGCTGTTATAGAATGTTGTAGTGTCATGTTAATGGGGTTCTAATATGGCTGTCATAGAATGTTGTAGTGTCATGTTAATGGGGTTCTAACATGGCTGCTATAGAATGTTGTAGTGTCATGTTAATGGGGTTCTAACATGGCTGCTATAGAATGTTGTAGTGTCATGTTAATGGGGTTCTAACATGGCTGGTATAGAATGTTGTAGTGTCATGTTAATGGGGTTCTAACATGGCTGCTATTGAATGTTGTAGTGTCATGTTAATGGGGTTCTGACATGGCTGTCAGTGATCTAGAATGTTGTAGTGTCATGTTAATGGGGTTCTAACATGGCTGCTATAGAATGTTGTAGTGTCATGTTAATGAGGTTCTAACATGGCTGTTATAGAATGTTGTAGTGTCATGTTAATGGGGTTCTAATATGGCTGTTATAGAATGTTGTAGTGTCATGTTAATGGGGTTCTAATATGGCTGATATAGAATGTTGTAGTGTCATGTTACTGGGGTTCTAACATGGCTGTTATAGAATGTTGTAGTGTCATGTTAATGGGGTTCTAACATGGCTGTTATAGAATGTTGTAGTGTCATGTTAATGGGGTTCTAACATGGCTATTATAGAATGTTGTAGTGTCATGTTAATGGGGTTCTAACATGGCTGCTATAGAATGTTGTAGTGTCATGTTAATGGGGTTCTAACATGGCTATTATAGAATGTTGTAGTGTCATGCTAATGGGGTTCTAACATGGCTGTTATAGAATGTTGTAGTGTCATGTTAATGCATCATAATGCTCATTCTACGTGGGCAGTCCCCAGGGGGTAGTGGGAAGATTTTTTTTAAATGTGAAGGGGGAAAAAATATTGAGAAAAATATTACCCCCAAAAATATAAAGTTTTCTACTTTAATAATAGTTTTCTATTTGAATAGAAAACACATTAAAACATTTTTTTTGAATTTGCAACGTTGTAAATTATGAATAAACAATGTTCTGTGTAACTGCCTCCATTTGAATTGAGGACTAGACATGGAAATAGAATGGTAAAAATACCATGTAGGCAGTCATAAATAAGAATTTGTTCTTAACTGACTTGCCTAGTTAAATACAGGTTAAATAAAAATAAATGCAATTATTATATTCTGGGAAATATTTACTGAGGTCACTGGAGTGAAATCTACTTATTTTATATTTGTAGGCCTATTTTTTTACTTTAGTTTTGGTGTGTGTGTGTGCATTGCTGTCTACCTGGCCTGTTGTCTCAATGTTTGATCCTCAGCTCGCGCTAAGTGCACGTGGTCCTCCGCGCCAGTGCTGTCATGTTCAAGGTTTTCTAGCAAACTGGGCTACTTTGACAGTATGTCACGGGTGAAAATGTATTGTTCGTGGGTTGTGGGATTTTGGGCAATTTTAAATTGCACCATGGTATTTCTCTTTAAAATATATACACACCATCATTCAAAAGTTTGGAAATGTCCTTGTTTTTGAAAGAAAAGCCATTTTTTGTCCATTAACAGAGATCCTCTTTCCAGTGTCTGTGTTGTTTTGCCCATCTTAATCTTTTATTTTTATTGGCCATTCTGAGATATGGCTTTTTCTTTGCAACTCTGCCTAGAAGGTCAGCATCCCAGAGTCACCTCTACACTGTTGACGTTGAGACTGGTGTTTTGCGGGTACTATTTAATGAAGATGCCAGTTGAGGACTTGTGAGGCGTCTGTTTCTTAAACTAAACACTGGAATGTACTTGTCCTCTTGCTCAGTTGTGCACCGGGGCCTCCCACTCCTCTTTCTATTCTGGTTAGGGCCAGTTTGCGCTGTTCTGTGAAGGGAGTAGTACACAGCGTTGTACGAGATCTTCAGTTTCTTGCCAATTTCTCGCGTGGAATAGCCTTCATTTCTCAGAACAAGAATAGACTGAGTTTCAGAAGAAAGTTCATTTCTGGCCATTTTGAGCCTGTAATCGAACCCACAAATGCTGAAGCTCCAGATACTCATCTAGTCTAAAGAAGGCCAGTGTTATTGCTGCTTTAATCAGAACAACAGTTTTCAGCTGCGTAATTGCAAAAGGGTTTTCTAATGATCAATTAGCCTTTTTTCAATTAGCCTTTTTTCAATTAGCCTTTTAAAATGATAAACTTGGATTAGCTAACACAACGTGCCATTAACACAGGAGTGATGTTTGCTGATGATGGGACTCTGTAGATATTCCAATTTAAAAAAAAATCAGCCGTTTCCAGCTACAATAGTCATTTACAACATTAACAATGTCTTCACTGTGTTTCTGATCAATTGGATGTTATTTTAAAAATGGACACACAAAAAAAAGTGAATTTCTTTAAAAGAACAAGGACATTTCTAAGTGACCCCAAACCTTTGAATGGTAGTGTATATGTTACTGTGACCTGCTGCGGACTGTCAGGCAGCGAGGCATGTTGTTGCTGAGTGAGTGCTGGTGGGGAGATGGGTGTGTCTGTGTTGAGAGAGCACTACAGCGATTGGCCGAGTTAACGTGAGCGAGAGACGAAGGAGTCGCCCGTCATGACAACTTTCTACCAGTTGTAGGTAGGCTATTTAATTTGTCATTATGGAGACACCCGTTTCCGGGAAACATTAATTATGCTGGAAAATGACACAAATCACTGGAAAACTACTTTAGGCGCATTACATACGTTTACTCTGAGGTGGTTTAAACTACATTCTAATGACTTTAAAGAAAACGGTATCAAGCGAAGTGCTTTATGCATGCTCAGGTCTAGGGGACTGCCCGAGTGGAAATTTAAAATGGAAGTCACGGATCTCCCTCACGTGCTTCTTTTTAAAATGGGGTAAAAGTCCTCCAGCCCTTAGCCGTGGTATATTGGCCATATACCATACCCCGTTGTTTTATTGCTATGATTAGGCAATAAAACAAGTTAAATTGATATCCATTGATGGAAAATGATCTGGCGAGTTTAATCAGGGTGAATTATCTTCTCTCTTGCCACATTTTAAATTCCTTTATTACGTCATGTCATAGCTCGGAATAATTACTATTTTGATGGAAAACCACATCATTCTTCCAACATCATTACTAGTTACTATGATATTCCTTCTTAAAATTGTCTCTATAACTTTAGGGAAAAAGGGTTTATTGTCTAAATATGAAAACTCATCTCTTGCTGTGAAAACCAGCCAAAAGTTCTCAGGTTTTGGGCAGGTTTTGAGTGTCCATTGGGCAAACTTTTTTTTCCTCGTCCTGGCAACCCTATGATCTATAAGTCTGATGCACTGAAGACTGTCGTGCCGTAGGATTGATGACACAGTCTTATTGATCAATTGGTCAAAATAAAAGAAACCTTTTTACCGGGTAAGTTGACAGAGCTCCCTATGGTACAAATAGTGAGCTCACATTTATCCAAACCCAACAGGAAGTTCAACTCCTACTTCCTTGTCATAGAAAACAAGTCTGCCAAACTTGACTGGGTGCGTAAACCACATTTTTTTGGTCAAATTTACACATAATTTAAGAACCACGCCGCTCGCACGCACATGAGGTGCTACTTCAGGCAGGTCAAAGTGTTTTAAGGGTACAGAACCCCCAGAAAAAGGTTGGGAACCACTGATTTGGAGCAATACTACTCCCTTCCAGTTGTGCTACCGGGCAACAGGAAACGCATGACAGGAAATACCATTTAATCCCAGATGAGTCAACACTACAACAACAGAAAAAGCAAAGCTCAGACGACGGTAACTTTAGGTTCTACTCACCCGTATCAGCTTGGCTACATGACTTTTACCACTTCCTGGTAGGCCTCTCATTATGATGACGATCTGAGAAAACACCATTATAGAAGTTATTGGAACTCACTCATACAGCAGACAAGTATCTGGGAATAGACTGGGGGATATCCAATCAAATTTATTTATAAAGCCCTTCTTACATCAGCTGATATCTCTGTACTGAAACCCAGCCTAAAACCCCAAACAGCAAGCAATGCAGGTGTAGAAGCACGGTGGCTAGGAAAAACTCCCTAGAAAGGCCAAAACCTCGGAAGAAAACTAGGATATGTGATATTTGTGTACTCCTGTTGTACTTGTATTGGCCTACAGGTTGAGATTGTTATTATCCTGGCAACACATTTCTTATTTGTCCCTGAGAGGGACAGGTAGCCTAGCGGTTAAGAGCGTTGGGCCAGTAACCAAAACATTATTCCGGGTTCAAATCCCTGAGCAGACAGGGTGAAAAATCTGTCGATGTGCCCATGAGCAAGACACTTGACCCTAATTGAAAAGATGGTATTAAATTGAATGGGAAAATAAGTGAATGAGGTGTAAATAAAGTTGTATTGAATTGAATAAGGAAGTTGGTGAATTACGTCAGGGGACACACTATACGGCATGGTGGGCGGCGCTACACGGCAAGGCGGGCCGGCGCTACACGGCAAGGCGGGCCGGAGCTACACGGCAAGGCGGGTCGGCGCTACACGGCAAGGCGGGCCGGAGCTACACGGCAAGGCGGGCCGGCGCTACACGGCAAGGCGGGTCGGCGCTACACGGCAAGGTGGGTCGGCGCTACACGGCAAGGCAGGCGGCGATACACGGCAAGGCGGGCCGGAGCTACACGGCAAGGCAGGCGGCGCTACACGGCAAGGTGGGTCGGCGCTACACGGCAAGGTGGGTCGGCGCTACACGGCAAGGCGGGCGGCGCTACACGGCAAGGCGGGCGGCGCTACACGGCAAGGTGGGTCGGCGCTACACGGCAAGGTGGGCGGCGCTACACGGCAAGGCGGGCCGGAGCTACACGGCAAGGCGGGTCGGAGCTACACGGCAAGGCGGGTCGGCGCTACACGGCAAGGCGGGCGGCGCTACACGGCAAGGTGGGTCGGCGCTACACGGCAAGGTGGGTCGGCGCTACACGGCAAGGTGGGTCGGCGCTACACGGCAAGGTGGGTCGGCGCTACACGGCAAGGTGGGTCGGCGCTACACGGCAAGGTGGGTCGGCGCTACACGGCAAGGTGGGTCGGCGCTACACGGCAAGGTGGGTCGGCGCTACACGGCAAGGCGGGTCGGCGCTACACGGCAAGGCGGGTCGGCGCTACACGGCAAGGCGGGCGGCGCTACACGGCAAGGCGGGCGGCGCTACACGGCAAGGCGGGCCGGAGCTACACGGCAAGGCGGGTCGGCGCTACACGGCAAGGCGGGCGGCGCTACACGGCAAGGCGGGCGGCGCTACACGGCAAGGCGGGCGGCGCTACACTGCAAGGCGGGTCGGCGCTACACGGCAAGGCGGGTCGGCGCTACACGGCAAGGCGGGTCGGCGCTACACGGCAAGGCGGGCGGCGCTACACGGCAAGGCGGGCGGCGCTACACGGCAAGGCGGGCCGGAGCTACACGGCAAGGCGGGTCGGCGCTACACGGCAAGGCGGGCGGCGCTACACGGCAAGGCGGGCGGCGCTACACGGCAAGGCGGGCGGCGCTACACGGCAAGGCGGGTCGGCGCTACACGGCAAGGCGGGTCGGCGCTACACGGCAAGGCGGGTCGGCGCTACACGGCAAGGCGGGCGGAGCTACACGGCAAAGTGGGTCGGCGCTACACGGCAAGGTGGGTCGGCGCTACACGGCAAGGCGGGCGGAGCTACACGGCAAGGCGGGTCGGCGCTACACGGCAAGGCGGGCGGCGCTACACGGCAAGGCGGGCGGCGCTACACGGCAAGGTGGGTCGGCGCTACACGGCAAGGTGGGTCGGCGCTACACGGCAAGGCGGGCGGCGCTACACGGCAAGGCGGGTCGGCGCTACACGGCAAGGTGGGTCGGCGCTACACGGCAAGGCGGGCGGAGCTACACGGCAAAGTGGGTCGGCGCTACACGGCAAGGTGGGTCGGCGCTACACGGCAAGGTGGGCGGGGGTTTCAAAAAGAGAATGATGGAGGCCTCTAGTGGCCAAAACGACATTAGCATGGACACCGCCATTGAGAGCTTCCACCATTTTAATGTAGTCACCCGGGTGGGACTTCATTGGCTGATCCCTCCTGATGAACCTGTTGGGAGTCATGTCCAACCGGGTCATCAGGAGGGATCAGCCAATCGGGAAGAAGAAAACTGACTCAATGGCTGTCAAAAGACACTATAATAGAACAGGTACAAAGATGAGTGGAATCAGAACTGTCCGATGTGCGTCCACATTCAACCCAGAACCCCCCGTCGGTAGTCTGGGCACATTCAACCCAGAACCGCCCGTCGGTAGTCTGGGTACATTCAACCCAGAACCCCCCGTCGGTAGTCTGGGCACATTCAACCCAGAACCCCCCGTCGGTAGTCTGGGCACATTCAACCCAGAACCCCCCGTCGGTAGTCTGGGTACCAGTCGGTAGCCCGGGTACCAGTCGGTAGTCTGGGTACATTCAACCCAGAACCCCCCGTCGGTAGTCTGGGTACCAGTCGGTAGTCTGGGTACATTCAACCCAGAACCGCCCGTCGGTAGTCTGGGTACCAGTCGGTAGTCCGGGCACATTCAACCCAGAACCGCCCGTCGGTAGTCTGGGTACATTCAACCCAGAACCGCCCGTCGGTAGTCTGGGCACATTCAACCCAGAACCCCCCGTCGGTAGTCTGGGCACATTCAACCCAGAACCCCCCGTCGGTAGTCTGGGCACATTCAACCCAGAACCCCCCGTCGGTAGTCTGGGTACATTCAACCCAGAACCCCCCGTCGGTAGTCTGGGTACATTCAACCCAGAACCGCCCGTCGGTAGTCTGGGTACCAGTCGGTAGTCCGGGCACATTCAACCCAGAACCCCCCGTCGGTAGTCCGGGCACATTCAACCCAGAACCCCCCGTCGGTAGTCTGGGTACCAGTCGGCAGTCGGGGTACCAGTCGGCAGTCGGGGTACCAGTCGGCAGTCGGGGTACCAGTCGGCAGTCGGGGTACCAGTCGGTAGTCTAGGTACCAGTCGGTAGTCTGGGTACCAGTCGGTAGTCGGGGTACCAGTCGGTAGTCGGGGTACCAGTCGGTAGTCTAGGTACCAGTCGGTAGTCTAGGTACCAGTCGGTAGTCTAGGTACCAGTCGGTAGTCGGGGTACCAGTCGGCAGTCGGGGTACCAGTCGGTAGTCGGGGTACCAGTCGGCAGTCGGGGTACCAGTCGGTAGTCTAGGTACCAGTCGGTAGTCTGGGTACCAGTCGGTAGTCTGGGTACCAGTCGGTAGTCTGGGTACCAGTCGGTAGTCTGGGTACCAGTCGTTTTAACTAACATTCCACTCCTGTCATTTGTCAAAATCATTCCCGTTCATTTCCCAAGTCTTTGGCAGATGTAAACTATAAAGTATAAACCCACCAGCTTCATTTATGAATGGAGATTCCATCATTTTGTATTTGTCAAACGGCAGCCAAGCGTTCGATGATCATGTGACCAGCATAAGAGCCTCGATTGGAAAGGAGCATCAAACTCATCCCCTTGCACTTTCACCACCCTGTGAAGTTCACCACAACATGATATGGGTGTTGTGTATAGATTGATGAGGATATTTTGTTTTTTGTAATCCATTTTAGGCCGTAATGTAACAAAACGTGGGAAAAGCGAAGGGGTCTGAATAATTTCCAAAAGATACCTGGGGCCAAATCTACAGGTGACAATGTCTTTCTTTCTGCTCACCAAGCGAGGCGTTTTTTTTGCGTGTGCGGAGGTCAACGAGAGCGTAAATAACAAATAACGAGTGTAAATAGCAAATAATGTCATGACTTATTTGCTACATGATCGAATAGATGTTTCGTAATGCTTACGTTGTTGTTACGAGTGAACTTATATAAAAGTAGGACACGTGACATCAGAGGTGTGTCCGTTATTCAAATGGTTATCTGCCCTCTCATTGGCTAGAATGGTCCCACCTGATCTAGCCTCCACCTGACTACCTTCCATGTTTGAAGACCTTCTTTCATTGTTAGTGGCTACTACAGCATTATCATATAATGATCTGACCACTACAGCATTATCATATAATGATATGACCACTACAGCATTATCATATAATGATCTGACCACTACAGCATTATCATATAATGACCTGACCACTACAGCATTATTGTATAATGATCTGACCACTACAGCATTATCGTATAATGATCTGACCACTACAGCATTATCATATAATGACCTGACCACTACAGCATTATCGTATAATGATCTCACCACTACAGCATTATCATATAATGATATGGCCACTACAGCATTATCATAATGACCTGGCCACTACATCATTATCATAATGACATGGCCACTACAGCATTATCATAATGATCTGACCACTACAGCATTATCATAATGACCTGGACACTACAGCATTATCATATAATGATCTGGCCACTACCGCATTATCATATAATGATCTGGCCACTACCGCATTATCATATAATGACCTGACCACTACAGCATTATCATATAATGATCTGGCCACTACAGCATTATCATAATGATATGGCCACTACAGCATTATCATATACTGATATGGTCACTACAGCATTATCATATAATGACATGGCCACTACAACATTATCATATAATGACCTGGCCACTACAGCATTATCATATAATGACCTGGCCAACTACAGCATTATCATATAATGACCTGGCCAACTACAGCATTATCATATAATGACCTGGCCAACTACAGCATTATCATATAATGACCTGGCCAACTACAGCATTATCATATAATGACATGGCCACTACAGCATTATCATATAATGACATGGCCACTACAGCATTATCATATAATGACCTGGCCACTGCAGCATTATCATATAATGACCTGACCAATACAGCATTATCATATAATGACCTGGCCAACTACAGCATTATCATATAATGACATGGCCACTACAGCATTATCATAATGACCTGGCCACTACAGCATTATCATATAATGACCTGGCCACTGCAGCATTATCATGTAATGATCTGGCCACTACAGCATTATCATAATGACCTGGCCACTACAGCATTATCATATAATGATCTGGCCACTACGGCATTATCATATAATGACATGGCCACTACAACATTATCATATAACGGATCATTTATGGTGAAGTGTAAAGTGATAACGAGTGAGTGAGCGAGCAGCCATTTATTTGCACCCTTTCTGGACGAGTGTCTCGGCCTGGTAGTTTGAGAAGATCCTCCACGTTCTTGGTCTCCGGTTTCTTCTCGATCCTGGAAGGAGGAGCAGCCGGTGGTGGGGGAGGAGGGTGGGACGACGTGGGGCCTCCTCCTCCTCCTCCTCCTCCTCCTCCTCCTCCTCCTCCTCTCTCGTCTGGGTAACTCCTCCGTTCACCTGGACCACAGGACAGGACAGTCGGTACACAAAAGGAACAGATACTACTGGCTCTCTTCATTTCTTCACAACCAAGTGGCATGAAAAGACAGACAATGGAAGATGCCTTAAAATACCATTTTGATTGTTTTCTGCGTTTATAGTACCTTCAAAAGTATTCACACCCCATTGAATATAACATTTTGTTGTGTGTGACACCCTGAATTTAAAATGGTTTAAATTTAGATTTTTTGGGGTCACTGGCTTAAAACACAATATTTTTTACAAAGAAACTAAAAATTACAAGCTGAAATGTCTTGAGTCAATAAGTATTCAACCCCTTTCTTATGGCAAGATTAAATAAGTTAAATAAAAGTGCTTAATAAATTGCATAATAAGTTGCATGGACTGACTCTGTGTGCAATAAGTGTTTAACATGATTTTTGTAACGACTACCTCATCTCTGTACCCCAAAACATACAGATAATTGTAAAGTCCCTCAGTCGAGCAGTGAATTTCAAACACAGATTCAACCACAAAGACCAGGGAAGTTTTTCCAATGCCTCGCGAAGGGTACCTATTGGTAGATGGGTAAAAATACAAAAGCAGACGTTGAATATCTCTTTGAGCATGGTGAAGTTATTAATTACACTTTAGATGGTGTATCAATACACCCAGTCACTACAAAGATAGAGGCGTCCTTCCTAACTCAGTTGCCGGAGAGGAAGGAAACCGCTCAGGGATTTCACCATGAGGCCAATGGTGACTTTAAAACAGTTAGAGAGTTTAATGGCTGTGACAGGAGAAAACTGAGGATGGATCAACAACATTGTAGTTACTCCACAATACTAACCTCAATGACAGAGTGAAAAGAAGGAAGCTTGTACAGAACACAAATATTTCAAAACATGCATCCTGTTTGTAATGAGGCACTAAAGTAAAACTGCAAAAAATGTGGCAAAGCAATTAACTTTTTAACACTTGATATTTTCAAGCATAGTGATGGCTGCATTATGTTATGGGTATGCGTGTAATCGTTAAGGACAGGGGAGTTTTTCAGAATAAAAAAAGAAACAGACAGGAGCTAAGCACAGGTAAAATCCTGGATCAGTCTGCTATCCACCAGACACTGTGAGATTAATTCACCTTTCAGCGGGACGATAACCTAAAACACAAGGCCAAATCTACACTGTAGTTGCTTATCGAGATGAAGGTGAATGTTCCTGAGTGGCCGAGTAACAGTTTTGACTTGAAAATCTATGGCAAGACCTGAAAATGGTTGTCTAGCAACGATCAACAACCAATTAGACAGAAGGTTGAATCGTTTTGAAAATAACAAAAAAACGGGAAAATGTTCCACATTCCAGGTGTGGAAATCTCTTAGAGACTTAACCCAGAACAGACTCAAATATAATGGCTGCCAAAGGTGCTTCTACAAAGTATTGACTCAGGGATATGAATATTTAAATAAATTAGACATTTCTGGTTTTCATTTTCAATAAATTAGCAACATTTTCTAAAACCATGTTTTCATTTTTATCATTATGCGGTATTGTGTGTAGCCGGGTGAGAGCTTTTTTTTAATATACATTTTGAATTCAGGCTGTAACAAAATGTGGAATAAGTCAAGGGGTATGAATACTTTGTGAAGGCATGGTAGCTTCAGAGAATTCTTTCTTTTGGACAATGCACATTTGTTTTGTTTGTTTGTTGTACAAAATCAGCCCCACTCACATACCGAGACATTCGCATTGCACCAAGTCGGTTCGTTTTGAGACTGTCTTTACCGTATGGTGAGGCGCCGTGGTCGTAGCGTTCAGGCCCACGCTCGTACGGAGGTCTGTCATAACCCCCAGGCCTTCCATAAGGATCCTCTCCATCTCTACTGGTCCGGCTGCCCTCCCTCGTGTCCCTGTAGCCCGGGCGAGGTGGAGGATGGCCGGGGGGGGGTCTGGAGAGAGAGACAGGATCAGAACACTGCACATCTGGAGTTTTAGAATGGGGGGGGGGGGGGGGGTCTGATCTTGGATCAGTTTCCCCTTTTACATCATAATAAATATGATTATACGGACAGGGAGGACCTGATCCTAGATCAGCACTCAGTTTTATGAATCCGGGCCCTGGGCAGGAAATATTCACAAGGCTACACCAACCAGCTGGACTAGTCACAGTAACACAGGGTGATATAATACCAGCCAGACTAGTCACAGTAACACAGGGTGATATAATACCAGCCAGACTAGTCACAGTAACACAGGGTGATATAATACCAGCCAGGCTAGTCACAGGGTGATATAATACCAGCCAGACTAGTCACAGGGTGATATAATACCAGCCAGACTAGTCACAGGGTGATATAATACCAGCCAGACTAGTCACAGGGTGATATAATACCAGCAAGACTAGTCACAGGGTGATATAATACCAGCCAGACTAGTCACAGGGTGATATAATACCAGCCAGACTAGTCACAGGGTGATATAATACCAGCCAGACTAGTCACAGGGTGATATAATACCAGCCAGACTAGTCACAGGGTGATATAATACCAGCCAGACTAGTCACAGGGTGATATAATACCAGCCAGACTAGTCACAGGGTGATATAATACCAGCCAGACTAGTCACAGGGTGATATAATACCAGCCAGACTAGTCACAGGGTGATATAATACCAGCCAGACTAGTCACAGGGTGATATAATACCAGCCAGACTAGTCACAGTAACACAGGGTGATATAATACCAGCCAGACTAGTCACAGGGTGATATAATACCAGCCAGACTAGTCACAGGGTGATATAATACCAGCAAGACTAGTCACAGGGTGATATAATACCAGCCAGACTAGTCACAGGGTGATATAATACCAGCCAGACTAGTCACAGTAACACAGGGTGATATACTACCAGCCAGACTAGTCACAGGGTGATATAATACCAGCCAGACTAGTCACAGGGTGATATAATACCAGCCAGACTAGTCACAGGGTGATATAATACCAGCCAGACTAGTCACAGGGTGATATAATACCAGCCAGACTAGTCACAGGGTGATATAATACCAGCCAGACTAGACACAGTAACACAGGGTGATATAATACCAGCCAGACTAGTCACAGGGTGATATAATACCAGCCAGACTAGTCACAGGGTGATATAATACCAGCCAGACTAGTCACAGGGTGATATAATACCAGCCAGACTAGTCACATGGTGATATAATACCAGCCAGACTAGTCACAGGGTGATATAATACCAGCCAGACTAGTCACAGGGTGATATAATACCAGCCAGACTAGTCACAGGGTGATATAATACCAGCCAGACTAGTCACAGGGTGATATAATACCAGCCAGACTAGTCACAGGGTGATATAATACCAGCCAGACTAGTCACAGGGTGATATAATACCAGCCAGACTAGTCACAGGGTGATATAATACCAGCCAGACTAGTCACAGTAACACAGGGTGATATACTACCAGCCAGACTAGTCACAGGGTGATATAATACCAGCCAGACTAGTCACAGGGTGATATAATACCAGCCAGACTAGTCACAGGGTGATATAATACCAGCCAGACTAGTCACAGGGTGATATAATACCAGCCAGACTAGTCACAGGGTGATATAATACCAGCCAGACTAGTCACAGGGTGATATAATACCAGCCAGACTAGTCACAGGGTGATATAATACCAGCCAGACTAGTCACAGGGTGATATAATACCAGCCAGACTAGTCACAGTAACACAGGGTGATATACTACCAGCCAGACTAGTCACAGGGTGATATAATACCAGCCAGACTAGTCACAGGGTGATATAATACCAGCCAGACTAGTCACAGGGTGATATAATACCAGCCAGACTAGTCACAGGGTGATATAATACCAGCCAGACTAGTCACAGTAACACAGGGTGATATAATACCAGCCAGACTAGTCACAGGGTGATATAATACCAGCCAGACTAGTCACAGGGTGATATAATACCAGCCAGACTAGTCACAGGGTGATATAATACCAGCCAGACTAGACACAGTAACACAGGGTGATATAATACCAGCCAGACTAGTCACAGGGTGATATAATACCAGCCAGACTAGACACAGGGTGATATAATACCAGCCAGACTAGTCACAGGGTGATATAATACCAGCCAGACTAGTCACAGGGTGATATAATACCAGCCAGACTAGTCACAGGGTGATATAATACCAGCCAGACTAGTCACAGTAACACAGGGTGATATAATACCAGCCAGACTAGTCACAGGGTGATATAATACCAGCCAGACTAGTCACAGGGTGATATAATACCAGCCAGACTAGTCACAGTAACACAGGGTGATATACTACCAGCCAGACTAGTCACAGGGTGATATAATACCAGCCAGACTAGTCACAGGGTGATATAATACCAGCCAGACTAGTCACAGGGTGATATAATACCAGCCAGACTAGTCACAGGGTGATATAATACCAGCCAGACTAGTCACAGTAACACAGGGTGATATAATACCAGCCAGACTAGTCACAGGGTGATATAATACCAGCCAGACTAGACACAGTAACACAGGGTGATATAATACCAGCCAGACTAGTCACAGGGTGATATAATACCAGCCAGACTAGACACAGGGTGATATAATACCAGCCAGACTAGTCACAGGGTGATATAATACCAGCCAGACTAGTCACAGGGTGATATAATACCAGCCAGACTAGTCACAGGGTGATATAATACCAGCCAGACTAGTCACAGGGTGATATAATACCAGCCAGACTAGTCACAGGGTGATATAATACCAGCCAGACTAGTCACAGGGTGATATAATACCAGCCAGACTAGTCACAGTAACACAGGGTGATATACTACCAGCCAGACTAGTCACAGGGTGATATAATACCAGCCAGACTAGTCACAGGGTGATATAATACCAGCCAGACTAGTCACAGGGTGATATAATACCAGCCAGACTAGTCACAGGGTGATATAATACCAGCCAGACAAGTCACAGGGTGATATAATACCAGCCAGACTAGTCACAGGGTGATATAATACCAGACTAGTCACAGTAACTCAAACCCTCCTAAAAAGGGAACCAGATAGCTCAAACCCTCCTATAAAGGGAACCAGATAGCTCAAACCCTCCTAAAAGGGAACCAGATAGCTCAAACCCTCCTAAAAAGGGAACCAGATAGCTCAAACCCTCCTAAAAGGGAACCAGATAGCTCAAACCCTCCTAAAAAGGGAACCAGATAGCTCAAACCCTCCTAAAAAGGGAACCAGATAGCTCAAACCCTCCTAAAAAGGGAACCAGATAGCTCAAACCCTCCTAAAAAGGGAACCAGATAGCTCAAACCCTCCTAAAAAGGGAACCAGATAGCTCAAACCCCCCTAAAACAGAACCAGATATACCTGTCATCTCGAGGCGGGTAGCGTTCCCTCTCGTATGGTTCTCTTTCAAAGTCCATGGGAGCTTTTTCTCTGTACATCTCCCTCTCTCTGCTGTACTCCCTGCACTCCATGTAGGGGTCTCCCGGTCGTCTGTCGTAGTACAGGTCTCTGTGGTAGGGGTGTCTCAGGGGTTCTACAGGGGAAAGGAGAATATGGTGATATGGTTATAACAACAATATCGACCATTTAGCAGACTTTTTTATTTGATCCAAAACCGACTTAGTCGGTGTGCATACATTTTTTTTACGTATTGGTGGCCCCAGCGGGAATCACACCCTTGACGTCGCAAGCGTCACCAACTGATCGACGGATTGGCTTAGGAAAAATGTATGACCCCATCTTACGTCACTGTTGATAGTAACGTATAACATTTACATTTTTAGTGATCTAGCAGACCTTCTTATTCAGACGGACAGTGTGTTCTACTAAAGTATGTAAAAAAAAAAGTTTAAAAAAAAAGTAAAAGCTGCTACGGAGTCTCCAAAAACAATCACCATCCAAGAATAAATATCAACTCACCTTTTTCATAGCTCCTCTCTCTCTCTCTGTCAGGTAAGGGATCGGGCCTCAACACAATCCTTTCGCCGTAAGAGATCCGTTCCACTGTGGCAGCACCAAGGTCTGAGAGCGAGAGAGAGAGAAAAATATAAATTCCAGTCAATTCAGGAAGTACACTGAAATTCCAATTCTCCTCATTGCTTTTACAATTAGGAACATCTGAAATTGGAACTGTAATTTAGCTCACATTCTGAATTGACTGGAATAAAAAAAAAAGGGAAAATGACCCCAACACTGCTCCTCATTTCCATGTTTCTCTCCCTACCATGCCCATGTCCATAGTCCACAGTCTTGGGGATGACTGGAGAAGCCGTGGACAAGTAACCAGTATCTGGAGGCTTGGTGTCTCCCCACGGCACCATTTTAGTAGGACCTGAGCTGGACATGAGGTTGGTTGCCTGGGGTGGACAAAACAGTGCAACGGCTTAACAGATTAAAACTTTTTTTTTTAAAGGGGTAAATATTTATCTTTTGTAACTGCCCCCCCCCCCAATTTTTTTTAAAAATAAATAAATAAAATGGACAATAATTAAAGTAGTCTTCCTCAAATGTATTGTTGGACGGTGAGAATTTATTAATATAATAATTACTTGGAATATACAGCTTGGAAACAAACCCGTTTCTAATTTTACCTGCAGCTACATTATACATGTAAATGTCCAACAGTTACAAGATATAGATAGATAGATATAAACGATATAGATAGATAAGATAGATATAGATAGATAAGATAGATATAAACGATATAGACCCTATGAAGCCTTGTCAAAAGAAGTGCACTATTACAGAGAATAGGGACACAATGAGTTGTAGTTCAGCCTACCTGGAGGGCACTCCGGACCTCAGGGGGTATCTCCAGCCCCAGTAGCCCAGCAGGGAGCTCCGTCTTGGGGTCAGACATGATGGGTAGGGCCTCTCCCTCAGTCTTATTCTCATGCATTTCTCTGTTCAGTACCAGAGAAACAGACCTACATTGTATTAGAAATGACATGTGATAAATTTGCTAATATGCATACATGTAGCCTGGAATCCATAACCTATTTTGTGTTAACATTCCACACCTTGGACTCTGCGCATTTACCAAATATGGCATGACAAGGAGTGGAATTATAGCACAAATAGACTAGTACCCAGGCTAAGTAGAGGTCTCTCACAAAAACAGTTGCGAAAAACATTACTGAATTTAAAAAAGTGTTTTATATATATATATATACACACACACACACATACCTACACACACCGAGTGTACAAAACATTAAGAACACTATGAAAGCTATGATCCCTTTTTGATGTCACTCGTTAAATCCACTTCAATCAGTGTAGATGAAGGGGGAGGAGACGGGTTAAAGAAGGATTTCTAAGCCTTGAGACAATTGAGATATGGATGGTGTATGTGTGCCAGTCAGAGGGTGAATGGGGAAGACAACACATTTCAGTGCCTTTGAACGGGGTGTGGTAGTAGGTGCCAGGCGCACCGGTTTGAGAGTCAACAATTGTAACACTGCTGGGTTTTTCACGCTCAACAGTTTCCTGTGTTTATCAAGAATGGTCCGTCACCCAAAGGGCATCCAGCCAACTGGACACAACTGTGGGAAGCATTGGAGTCAACATGGGCCAGCGTCCCTGTGGAGTCAACATGGGCCAGCGTCCCTGTGGAGTCAACATGGGCCAGCGTCCCTGTGGAGTCAACATGGGCCAGCGTCCCTGTGGAGTCAACATGGGCCAGCGTCCCTGTGGAGTCAACATGGGCCAGCGTCCCTGTGGAGTCAACATGGGCCAGCGTCCCTGTGGAGTCAACATGGGCCAGCGTCCCTGTGGAGTCAACATGGGCCAGCGTCCCTGTGGAGTCAACATGGGCCAGCGTCCCTGTGGAGTCAACATGGGGCCAGCGTCCCTGTGGAGTCAACATGGGCCAGCGTCCCTGTGGAGTCAACATGGGCCAGCGTCCCTGTGGAGTCAACATGGGCCAGCGTCCCTGTGGAGTCAACATGGGCCAGCGTCCCTGTGGAGTCAACATGGGCCAGCGTCCCTGTGGAGTCAACATGGGCCAGCGTCCCTGTGGAGTCAACATGGGGCCAGCGTCCCTGTGGAGTCAACATGGGGCCAGCGTCCCTGTGGAGTCAACATGGGGCCAGCGTCCCTGTGGAGTCAACATGGGGCCAGCGTCCCTGTGGAGTCAACATGGGGCCAGCGTCCCTGTGGAGTCAACATGGACCAGCGTCCCTGTGGAGTCAACATGGGCCAGCGTCCCTGTGGAGTCAACATGGGCCAGCGTCCCTGTGGAGTCAACATGGGCCAGCGTCCCTGTGGAGTCAACATGGGCCAGCGTCCCTGTGGAGTCAACATGGGGCCAGCGTCCCTGTGGAGTCAACATGGGCCAGCGTCCCTGTGGAGTCAACATGGGCCAGCGTCCCTGTGGAGTCAACATGGGCCAGCGTCCCTGTGGAGTCAACATGGGCCAGCGTCCCTGTGGAGTCAACATGGGGCCAGCATCCCTGTGGAGTCAACATGGGGCCAGCATCCCTGTGGAGTCAACATGGGGCCAGCATCCCTGTGGAGTCAACATGGGGCCAGCATCCCTGTGGAGTCAACATGGGGCCAGCATCCCTGTGGAGTCAACATGGGCCAGCATCCCTGTGGAGTCAACATGGGCCAGCATCCCTGTGGAGTCAACATGGGCCAGCATCCCTGTGGAGTCAACATGGGCCAGCATCCCTGTGGAGTCAACATGGGCCAGCATCCCTGTGGAGTCAACATGGGGCCAGCATCCCTGTGGAGTCAACATGGGACAGCGTCCCTGTGGAGTCAACATGGGACAGCGTCCCTGTGGAGTCAACATGGGCCAGCGTCCCTGTGGAGTCAACATGGGCCAGCGTCCCTGTGGAGTCAACATGGACCAGCGTCCCTGTGGAGTCAACATGGGACCAGCATCCCTGTGGAGTCAACATGGGCCAGCATCCCTGTGGAGTCAACATGGGCCAGCATCCCTGTGGAGTCAACATGGGGCCAGCGTCCCTGTGGAGTCAACATGGGCCAGCATCCCTGTGGAGTCAACATGGGACCAGCATCCCTGTGGAGTCAACATGGGCCAGCATCCCTGTGGAGTCAACATGGGCCAGCATCCCTGTGGAGTCAACATGGGCCAGCATCCCTGTGGAGTCAACATGGGCCAACATCCCTGTGGAGTCAACATGGGGCGGCGTCCCTGTGGAGTCAACATGGGCCAGCATCCCTGTGGAGTCAACATGGGCCAGCATCCCTGTGGAACGCTTTCGACACCTTGTCGAGTCCATGTGCCGACGAATTGAGGCTGTTCTGAGGGGGAAAGGCGGTGGTTCAACTCAATATCTTGTTACCGAGTGACGCAGCAGTCTAAGGCACAGCATTGCAGTGCTAGAGGAGTCACTACAGACCCGGGTTTGAGCCCAGGCTGTACATCACAACGG
Source organism: Salvelinus fontinalis (assembly GCF_029448725.1). Taxonomy (NCBI): domain Eukaryota; kingdom Metazoa; phylum Chordata; class Actinopteri; order Salmoniformes; family Salmonidae; genus Salvelinus; species Salvelinus fontinalis. Next base: position 45,462,536 of record NC_074684.1, on the reverse strand, counting down.
CCGTGACCGGGAGTCTCATAGGGACACAATTGGCCCAGCGTCATCCGGGTTAGGAGAGGGTTCGGACAGGTTTTTAAAAAAAAATAGTTTTCTTAACCAAAATATACACACACACACACACTACCAATCAAAGGTTTGGGGTCACTTAGAAATGTCAGTGTTTATGAAAGAAAAGCTAATTTTTCTGTCAATTTAAAATAACATCAAATTGATCAGAAATAGTGTTGACATTGTTAATGTTGTAAATGACTATTGTAGCTGGAAACGGCAGATTTTTAATGGAATATCTACATAGGTGTACAGAGGCCCATTATCAGCAACCATCACTCCTGTGTTCCAATGGCACGTTGTGTTAGCTAATCCAAGTTTATCATTTTAAAAGGCTAATTCCCGGAGTCGCCTCTTCACTGTTGACGTTGAGACTGGTGTTTTGCGGGTACTATTTCATGAAGCTTCCAGTTGAGGACTTGTGAGGAGTCGGTTTCTCAAACTAAACACTGGAATGTACTTGTCCTCTTGCTCAGTTGTGCACCGGGGCCTCCCACTCTTTCTATTCTGGTTAGAGCCAGTTTGCGCTGTTCTGTGAAGGGAGTAGTACACAGCGTTGTACGAGATCTTCAGTTTCTTGGCAATTTCTCGCGTGGAATAGCCTTCATTTCTCAGAACAAGAATAGACTGACGAGTTTCAGAATAAAGTCATTTGTTTCTGGACATTTTGAGCCTGTAAATCGAACGCACAAATGTTGATGCTCCAGATACTCAACTAGTCTAAAGACCAGTTTATTGCTTCCTTAAAATCAGCACCACAGTTTTACGCTGTGCTACCATATTTGTAAAAGGGTTTTCTAATGATCAATGAGCCTTTTAAAATGATAAACTTGGATTAGCTAACACAACGTGCCATTGGAACACAGGAGTGATGGTTGCTGATAATGGGCTTCTGGACGCCAATGTAGATATTCCATTAAAAATCAGCCGTTTCCAGCTACAATAGTCATTTACAACATTAACAATGTCTACATTATATTTCTGATCAATTTGATGTTATTTTTTGTTTAAAAATGGACAAAAAAATGTGCTTTTCTTTCAAAAACGAGGACATTTCTAAGTGACCTCAAACTTGTGAACGGTAGTATTTGCACACATACATACATACACAGTACCAGTTAAAAGTTTGAACACCTACTCATCCAAGGGTTTTTCTTTATTTTTACTATTTTCTACTTTGTTGAATAATAGTGAAGACATCAAAACTATGGAATCATGTAGTAACCCCAAAAAGTGTTAAACAAATCAAATTATATTTTAGATTCTTCATAGTAGCCACCCTTTGCCTTGATGACAGCTTTGCACATTCTTGGTATTCTCTCAACCAGCTTCATGAGGAATGCTTTTCCAACAGTCTTGGAAGGGGTTTCAACATATGTTGAGCACATGTTGGCTGCTTTTTCTCTCTGCGGTCCAACTCATCCCAAACCATCTCAATTGGGTTGAGGTTGGGTGATTGTGGAGGCCAGGTCATCTGATGCAACACTCCATCACTCTCCTTCTTGGTCAAATAGCCCTTACACAGCCTGGAGATGTGTTGGGTCATTGTCCTGTTGAAAAACAAATTATAGTCCCACTAAACACAAACCAGATGGGATGGCGTATCGCTGCAGAATGCTGTGGTAGCCTGCTGGTTAAGTGTGCCTTGAATTCTAAATAAAATCACAGACGGTGTCACTAGCGAAGCATTCCCACACCATTACACCTCCTCCTCCATGCTTCACGGTGGGAAATAAACATGCAGAGAGATCATCCGTTCACCTACTTTTCGTCTCACAAAGACACAGAGGTTGGAACCAAAAATCTCAAATTTGAACTCATCAGACCAAACGACAGATTTACACCGGTCTAATGTCCATTGCTCGTGTTTCTTGGCCCAAGCAAGTCTCTTTTTGTTGTTGTCCTTTAGTAGTGGTTTCTTTGCAGCAATTAGACCATGAAGGCCTGATTCACCCAGTCTCCTCTGAACAGTTGATGTTGAGATGTGTCTGTTACTTGAACTCTGTGAAGCATTTATTTGGGCTGCAATCTGAGACTGGTAACTAATAAACTTATCCTCTGCAGCAGAGGTAACTCTGGGTCTTCCTTTCCTGAGGCTGGTAACTCTAATAAACTTATCCTCTGCAGCAGAGGTAACTCTGGGTCTTCCTTTCCTGAGGCTGGTAACTCTAATGAACGTATCCTCTGCAGCAGAGGTAACTCTGGGTCTTCCTTTCCTGTGGCGGTCCTCACGAGAGCCAGTTTCATCATAGATACACTACAAGGCTGGTAACTCTAATGAACGTATCCTCGGCAGCAGAGGTAACTCTGGGTCTTCCTTTCCTGTGGCGGTCCTCACGAGAGCCAGTTTCATCATAGATACACTACAAGGCTGGTAACTCTAATGAACTTATCCTCTACAGCAGAGGTAACTCTGGGTCTTCCTTTCCTGTGGCGGTCCTCACGAGAGCCAGTTTCATCATAGAGCTTAATGTTCTTTGCGACTGCACTTGAAGAAACTTTCAAAGTTCATTACATTTTTCAGATTGACTGAGCTTCATGTCTCAAAATGATGGACTGTCATTTCTCTTTGATAATTTGAGCTGTTCTTGACACAATATGGACTTTAATCAAATAGGGCTATCCTTTACTTATAACACCCCTACCTTATCACTACACAACTGATTTATTCAAACGCATTAAGACGGAAAGAAATTACACATATGTACTTTTAACAAGGCACACCTGTTAATTGAAATGCATTCCAGTTGACTACCTCATGAAGCTGCCACTTTCAAGGAGCCGGACACTAATCCGGATGCTTATAAGAAATCCCGCTATGCCCTCAGACGAACCATCAAATAGGCAAAGCATCAATACAGGATTAAGATTGAATCGTACTACACCGGCTCTGACGCTCGTCGGATGTGGCAGGGCTTGAAAAATATTACGGATAACAAAAGGAAACCCAGACACGAGCTGCCCAATGACACGAGCCTACCAGACAAGCTAAATGCCTTTCATGCTAGCTTCGAGGCAAGCAACACTGAAGCATGCATGAGAGCACCAGCTGTTCCAGACAACTGTGTGATCACTCGCCGTAGACGATGTGAGCAAGACCTTTAAAAAGGTCAACATTCACAGACGGATTACCAGGAAGTGTACTCAAAGCATACGCAGACCAACTGTCAAGTGTCTTCACTGACATTTTTCAAAAGCATGCAAAGGTAACCTGGCTAAATGATTACCGTCCCATAGCACTCACATCGGTAGCCATGAAGTGATTTGAAAGGCTGGTCATGGCTCACAACACCATCATCCCGGAAACCCTAGACCCACTCCAATTCACAAAATGCCACAACAAATCCAGAGATGACGCAATCTCAATCGCACACCACACTGCCCTTTCCCACCTGGACGAAAGGAACACCTATGTGAGAATGCTGTTCATTAACTACAGCTCAGCGTTCAACACCATAATGCCCTCAAAGCTCATCACTAAGCTAAGGATTCTGGGACTAAACACCTCCCTCTGCAACTGGATCCTGGACTTCCTGACGGGCCGCCCCCAGGTGGTAAGGGTAGGTAACAACACTGGGGCCCCCCAGGGATGTGTGCTTTGTCCCCTCCTGTACTCCCTGTTCACCCACGACTCCAACACCATTATTAAGTTTGCAGACGACAACAGTGGTAGGCCTGATCTCTGAGAACAATGAGACAGCCTATAGGAAAGAGGTCAGAGACCTGGCTTCTCAACAACTTCTCCCTTCAATGTGAACAAGACAAAGGAGCTGATCGTGGACTATAGGAAAAGGAGGGCCGAACAGGCCCACATTAACATGGAGCGGGTCGAAAGTTTCAAGTTCCTTGGTGTTCACATCACCAACAAACTTTCATGGTCCACACACCAAGACAGTTGTGAAGAGGGCACGACAACACATTTTCCCCCTCAGGAGACTGAAAAGATTTGGCATGGGTCTCCAGAACCTCAAAAAGTTCTATAGCTGCACCATCGAGAGCATCCTGACCAGTTGCATCACCGCCTGGTATGGCAACTGCTCGGCATCTGACCATAAGGCGCTACAAAAGGTAGTGTGTACGGCCCAGTACATCACTGGGGCTAAGCTTCCTACCATCCAGGACCTATATAATAGGTGGTGTCAAGAGGAAGGCCCTAAAAATTGTCAAAAGACTCCAGTCCTCCAAGTCATAGACTGTTCTCTCTACTACCGCACGGCAAGCGGTACCGGAACGCCAAGTCTAGGACCAAAAGGCTCCTTAACAGCGTCTACCTCCAAGCCATAAGACTGCTGAACAATTAATCAAATGGCCACACAGACTATTTACATCCCCCCCCCCCCCCCCCCCCCCCCCATTTTTACACTGCTGCTACTCAGTCAATTGACTCAGTACCGGTACCCCCTGTATATAGCCTCGCTATTGTTATGTAATTTTTTTTCTTACTTTAGTTTATTTAGGAATTATTTTCTTAACTCCATTTCTTTAACTGCATTAAACGCTTGTAAGTAAGCATTTCACAGTAAGTTCTACACCTGTTGTATTCGGCGCATGTGACAAATACAATTTGATTTGAAGCGGGTTGAGAGAATGCCAAGAATGTGCAAAGCTGTCATCAAGGAAAAGGGTGGCTACTTTGAAGAATCTCAAATATAAAATATATTTTGATTTGTTTAACACTTTTTTGGGTTACTACATGATTCCATATGTGTTATTTCATAGTTTTGATGTCATCACTATTATTCTACAAGGTAGAAAATAGTAAAAATATAGAAAAACCCTGGAATGAGAAGGCGTATCCAAACTTTTAACTGGTACCGTATATATACATATATAGTGGCCATACAAAATATTACAGGTATACAGAAAGACCCAAAGGTAGAAACTGTCTCAGGGGGAAAAACACGATAAGACCAAAGACAGTTTCTATCTCGGGGGGGAAAAACACAATAAGACCAAAGACCGTTTCTATCTCGGGGGGGAAAAACACAATAAGACCAAAGACCGTTTCTATCTCGGGGGGGAAAAACACGATAAGACCAAAGACCGTTTCTATCTCGGGGGGGAAAAACACGATAAGACCAAAGACAGTTTCTATCTCAGGGGGAAAAACACAATAAGACCAAAGACAGTTTCTATCTCAGGGGGGAAAACACGATAAGACCAAAGACCGTTTCTATCTCAGGGGGGGAAACACGATAAGACCAAAGACCGTTTCTATCTCAGGGGGGGAAACACGATAAGACCAAAGACAGTTTCTATCTCAGGGGGGAAAACACGATAAGACCAAAGACCGTTTCTATCCCGGGGGAGAAAACACAATAAGACCAAAGACAGTTTCTATCTCGGGGGGAAAAACACGATAAGATCAAAGACAGTTTCTATCTCAGGGGGGAAAACACAATAAGACCAAAGACCGTTTCTATCCCGGGGGAGAAAACACAATAAGACCAAAGACAGTTTCTATCTCAGGGGGAAAAACACAATAAGACCAAAGACCGTTTCTATCTCGGGGGGAAAACACAATAAGACCAAAGACAGTTTCTATCTCAGGGGGAAAAACACGATAAGACCAAAGACCGTTTCTATCTCAGGGGGAAAACACAATAAGACCAAAGACCGTTTCTATCTCAGGGGGAAAACACAATAAGACCAAAGACCGTTTCTATCTCGAAAAACAGTGAGTCTCTATAATTTACCGGATGAGTTTCAGCTCCTGGGCAGCTTTCAGGATGATCTCGTGTTGTCGTTGTGACAGAGCCAGTATGCCCGGCCCAGTTCCATGTGAGGCTGGTTCCGAGGAACTGTCTGGTCCAGTACTGGGAGGAGCAGGGGTCTGGGAAGTTGTGGATGGAGGGATACCTAGATCTGATCTAGGGGGCTCGGGTCGCCCGTCGTAATGGGGCCTATGGTCCTCATAATCTGAGGGGTAGTTTCTCTCTGGAAGGGGTGGTCTGGGTCTCTCCCATTCTGCAGGGGATGGGTAGGGGGGTTTATCGTGCCTGTACGAAGGGTCGTCCGGGAAGTCACGACTTCGGAGCTCTCCTCCTCTTCCACGCTCTTCTCCCTCGTAGGGGTATGGAGGACGGTCTCCGTCTCCCTCGTAAGGGTATGGAAGATGGTCTCGGTCTCTCTCATCGGCCCACTCGTCATCTCTGAAACGGTCTGGGGGAGGTGGAGGACCGCGGGGAGGGTAGGGAGAATAGTCTCTCTCTGGTAGTGGTCCTCCTCTCCCCCTATCCCACTCCCCAACACGAGGACGAGGCTCCTGGGGATAATACTCTTCCTCACAGTCGTACTCATGTGGGGGGTGGTCCGGCCAGTCACGTGGCGGCAGCGTTCTTCCATACCCGTCATCACCAAACTCCTCCCCATAACCCTCCCGGGGGTACCCCTCCAAGTCCTCGAGTGAGCGAGATGGGTGCCGCATCATGCCCCGGCCCATCGGGGCGCCCCGAGGGCCCATCGGACGCCTCCTCATTCCTCCCCGCTCCATCATCTCATGGGGAGGCGGAGGGGGTCCTCTTGGCCCGTCTCTGCCGAGGTGGGGGGGTCGTCCAGGGCCCGGGGGCCAGCCAGGGTCCCTCTCCATGTCGTGGTATGGAGGATGTCCAGCAGGCCCCATCAGATCTCTGTCCATCATCTCTCTAGGCAGAGGAGGCCGCCCCCTCATGTCTCGCTCCATCATATCGTGGTGTATGGTCGGCCCTCGGGGGTTGTAGTCCCGATGCAGCGGGGGTCCCAGAGGGTCCATGTCATCGTCAGGCCCCATGGGGGATCCTAGAGGGTCATGGGGGTCCATGGCTCCGTGAGGAGGAGGAAGGGGGCGTCTGGGACCACCCTGGTGCATGAAGCCGGGCCTGCCTCGTGGGGGGCGACCACGCCCAGGGGGGAAGGGGGCTCGGGGGCCTCCTCTCATGCCATGAGGAGGGGGCCTCCGGTCCATCCAGTATGGATCTCCTTCCTCTCCCCAGTACTCTGGAGGTGGGGGGTCTGCGTCCTCCCAGTGGTGCCCATCTAGAGGCTCTCCTCTCCCCATAGGGGGACCTCCTCTCCCTGGGTCTTCGTAGTAGTCCTCTGGAGGGTAGTAGTGCTCTTCAGGGACCCACATCTCCTCTTCAGGCTGATGAGGACCTTCAGGTTTCTCCAGTGAAGGGTCCTGTTGCCACTCCTGCTGCTGCCAGTCCTCCTCTGGTCCTCCATGTTGTGATCTCATCTCTTCATGTGGAGGTCTGTAGTCGTAAGGAACCCCCTCCATGTCGTCCTCTGTCCTCCCACCTCCCAGAGGGATAGTGTTGGGACTGAAGTCTGGGATACCCGACTGTTTCCCTCCACGTCCCCATAGACTACCTCGCCCCCGCATCCCTCCACCTGCCTCCCCTCGTTCTCTCCCTTCCCTCATCCCGCCGTCCGCTTCCCCTCGTCCTCTCCCTCCCCTCATCCTTCCGTCCGCCTCCCCTCGTCCTCTCCCTCCGTCCGCCTCCCCTCGCCCTCCCCTCATCCCTCCGTCCGCCTCCCCTCGCCCTCCCCTCATCCCTCCGTCCGCCTCCCCCCGTCCTCGCCCTCCCCTCATCCCTCCGTCCGCATCCCCTCGTCCTCGCCCTCCCCAGATCCCTCCGTCCGCCTCCCCTCGTCCTCTCCCTCCCCGCATCCCTCCGTCCGCCTCCCCTCGTCCTCTCCCTCCCCTCATCCCTCCATCCTCCTCCCCTCGTCCTCTACCTCCGTCCTCCCCCCCTCTTGAAGGCCCTAGAGGCTGGCCACGTCCCCCTCTACCACGGCCCATGAGCCCCAGAAGACCAGGGGGTTGGTTGGTCATTGGGTCGGTCTTCGGCGGCTCCGGTCCGTGAGGCTTAGGCCCATGTGTTCCCCGAGACCCGTTGTTGTTATCGACGTTGGTCTTCAACGGCCCGGCCGGTCCACCTGGTTTGAGAGCGGTCTTGGCAGGGGAAGCGGTTTTCGGGGATACAGAAGTGATGGTGGACACGGGGTGCTTGGCACCGGCAGCGGCAGAGGGGCTCACCTCTTCCTTTTTGGCAGTGGAGTCCTTACTAGCAGCAGCATCGGCCTCTGCTTTCGTCTGAGGGATGGGGTCATTTTGGACGAAGAAGCCCTCAAGGGACTCCAACATGTCCTCTGACATATCTCCTGGTTCTGCCAATTCACCTTGCTTAGTTGTACTGTCTGCTACTGGTTTAGTTGGCCCAGTAGGTTTAATACCAGGAAGCTTAGAGCCTGGTGGCATCTCAGTCTTACCCTGAGATAGTTTGGTGTCTTTGCCAGTGTCTGGTTTAGGCTGTGGGCCTATATAGGGTGCTGAGGGACCAGTGGGTCTTTCAAAGCGGGCTGGGGGGCTCTGTCTCGCGGGGTGGTCGAAGTGGGGCCCCTGCTGTCCGAACCGAGGCCCTGGTCCTCTGGGGCCAAACTGATTAAACCTTGGGTGCTGCTGGTTGAACCTGGGACCTGGTGGAGCGTTGATCCTCTGCTGTTGAACGGACTGCTGCTGCTGGTCAAACCGCGGGCCGTTCCCTCTCGGACCATCAAACCTGGGTGGAAAGAAAACACATGAATGTTTGAACAGCCTGTAAATGGTAATGTTTTTTTGTTTTGTTTTAATCCAAGTTGTCACGTTCAGGTACAACCAAAATCTCTCCCAAAGAGATACCTGGAGGGTAGCGGGGGGGTTTGAATATCATTATGTTGTGAATACACAAGTTACCTTGGTCCTCTGGGGCCTTGGTAGGATGGAGGCTGTCCTCCTTGTGGACCTGGCGGTCTCCCTCCTGGGCCTGCCCCTCTACCAGGGGGTCCAGACATGTTGTACTGCTCTGACTGAGGGCCCTGGTGCCCGGGTCGAGGGCCCTGGTGCCCGGGTCGAGGGCCCTGGTGCCCTGCTGGTGGGCCCTGGTGCCCTGTTGGAGGGCCCTGGTGCACGGGTGGAGGGCCCTGGTGCACGGGTGAAGGGCCCTGGTGCACGGGTGGAGGGCCCTGGTGCACGGGTGGAGGGCCCTGGTGCCCTGTTGGAGGGCCCTGGTGCCCTGTTGGAGGGCCCTGGTGCCCGGGTGGAGGGCCCTGGTGCCCTGCTGGTGGGCCCTGGTGCACGGGTGGAGGGCCCTGGTGCCCTGTTGGAGGGCCCTGGTGCACGGGTGGAGGGCCCTGGTGCCCTGCTGGTGGGCCCTGGTGCACGGGTGGAGGGCCCTGGTGCACGGGTGAAGGGCCCTGGTGCACGGGTGGAGGGCCCTGGTGCACGGGTGGAGGGCCCTGGTGCCTTGTTGGAGGGCCCTGGTGCACGGGTGGAGGGACCTGGTGCCTTGTTGGAGGGCCCTGGTGCCCGGGCGGAGGGCCCTGGTGCACGGGTGGAGGGCCCTGGTGCACGGGTGAAGGGCCCTGGTGCACGGGTGAAGGGCCCTGGTGCACGGGTGAAGGGCCCTGGTGCACGGGTGAAGGGCCCTGGTGCACGGGTGGAGGGCCCTGGTGCACGGGTGAAGGGCCCTGGTGCACGGGTGGAGGGCCCTGGTGCACGGGTGGAGGGCCCTGGTGCACGGGTGGAGGGCCCTGGGACATGGGTCCAGAGGTGGACGAGGGCTGGCTACCTGGCTGGGACGGCGTGGATGGGCTCACCACGTGGCCTTGTTGATTCTGCGAGTCCGCTCCAGACTGTGGGTACTGACCATACTGGCTGTACTGGTCCTCGTACCCTCCACTACTATACCGGTCACTACTACTGTATTGGTCAGCTCCGTACTGTTGCTGCATGGCTCGCAGTGTGGTGACCCTCTCCTGCAATCAAATCACATTTAAGGAGCCCTTTTAAAATATATATATATATTATTTTTTTTACATTAAAGCTGGCTATGGTGTATTCAGCATCGTGAAACATTCAGAACTGAACAGCTGGAAATACAATGACTAGAGTGAACACAGGTGTCTATTGCATACGACAGATATCACCAGGGATCATCAACTAGATTTAGCTTCTGGCACATTTTCTCTTGAGCGAGTGGTTATGGGGGCCGGAACATAATTACTAATAATTTATAGACTGCAAAGGTGCTGAGGTGGAGTTTGTCAGGCTGTACCTGTAGGTGTGCTGAGGTGGAGTTTGTCAGGCTGTACCTGTAGGTGTGCTGAGGTGGAGTTTGTCAGGCTGTACCTGTAGGTGTGCTGAGGTGGAGTTTGTCAGGCTGTACCTGTAGGTGTGCTGAGGTGGAGTTTGTCAGGCTGTACCTGTAGGTGTGCTGAGGTGGAGTTTGTCAGGCTGTACCTGTAGGTGTGCTGAGGTGGAGTTTGTCAGGCTGTACCTGTAGGTGTGCTGAGGTGGAGTTTGTCAGGCTGTACCTGTAGGTGTGCTGAGGTGGAGTTTGTCAGGCTGTACCTGTAGGTGTGCTGAGGTGGAGTTTGTCAGGCTGTACCTGTAGGTGTGCTGAGGTGGAGTTTGTCAGGCTGTACCTGTAGGTGTGCTGAGGTGGAGTTTGTCAGGCTGTACCTGTAGGTGTGCTGAGGTGGAGTTTGTCAGGCTGTACCTGTAGGTGTGCTGAGGTGGAGTTTGTCAGGCTGTACCTGTAGGTGTGCTGAGGTGGAGTTTGTCAGGCTGTACCTGTAGGTGTGCTGAGGTGGAGTTTGTCAGGCTGTACCTGTAGGTGTGCTGAGGTCGAGTCCATCTGTTCCTGCCACTGTTTCCACTGTAACTCATAGTCCTGTAGCTGGTCTTTATGTGGGTAGGACAGGAACTCCTCCTGCCACCGGCTGAAGGTGCGGCCCCAGTCTGCAAACACCGGGCCAAACTGCTGCTGCTGCGTCTCATAGTGACTCAGCTGCATGGCCATAGACATTGTCTACACAAAGGGGGGGGGGGGGGGGGGAGAAAAACTGTTGTCCAAACAATGTGGAAATTTGCCTTGGGCATAGGCCTCATATAAAGAAGAGGACATCTCAGAGAATAGAATCGGCTTATTTAATTGTCCATCTTTCGAAGGAAATTAGAATTTTGTTTTCATAATAACCCCTGACAGCAAACAGACAACACACATTTTGTGAGGAGCCTGCTGGGTGGGATAACATGCTCTACAATCATTTTGTGAGGAGCCTGCTGGGTGGGATAACATGCTCTACAATCATTTTGTGAGGAGCCTGCTGGGTGGGATAACATGCTCTACAATCATTTTGTGAGGAGCCTGCTGGGTGGGATAACATGCTCTACAATCATTTTGTGAGGAGCCTGCTGGGTGGGATAACATGCTCTACAATCATTTTGTGAGGAGCCTGCTGGGTGGGATAACATGCTCTACAATCATTTTGTGAGGAGCCTGCTGGGTGGGATAACATGCTCTACAATCATTTTGTGAGGAGCCTGCTGGGTGGGATAACATGCTCTACAATCATTTTGTGAGGAGCCTGCTGGGTGGGATAACATGCTCTACAATCATTTTGTGAGGAGCCTGCTGGGTGGGATAACATGCTCTACAATCATTTTGTGAGGAGCCTGCTGGGTGGGATAACATGCTCTACAATCATTTTGTGAGGAGCCTGCTGGGTGGGATAACATGCTCTACAATCATTTTGTGAGGAGCCTGCTGGGTGGGATAACATGCTCTACAATCATTTTGTGAGGAGCCTGCTGGGTGGGATAACATGCTCTACAATCATTTTGTGAGGAGCCTGCTGGGTGGGATAACATGCTCTACAATCATTTTGTGAGGAGCCTGCTGGGTGGGATAACATGCTCTACAATCACGCAAACTGTATTTTATCCATGCAAGATGCTGCGCACATAATGGTAATTACTATAATAATGAAACGGACTGAAATAGGCACAGAACTGATCACAACTTCAGCTATATTCAAAAGAATATATATATATTAAAAAATGAGGGGGAAGAATCTTGATTCATGAACATTTTCAGTGTGCAAAAAAAATACATAAAAAAAAAAAAAGAGTCTCAAAACAAATGTGATAGAGATACCTCTAGCTGTGCAGGTTGTTGGATACACTGCTGGTACTGGTTGAGGATGGCCTGTAGCTGAGCATGGTGCTGCATCAGGGCTTGGTACTGGTAGCCCGCTCTCTGCTGCTGGGCCTGCTGCCACTGGGCCGCTGCACTCTGGAGCTGCTGTAGGCGGGCCACCTCTACTGGGTCCTGGTTCGCGGGGGCAGGCTGCAGGAGGAGGAGGATACTAGATTTGTATAGCCTTTTCATTACAGCAGGAATCTCAAAGACACTCTATTGGCTAAGTTCTTAGGCTGGAAGATATTCCACAGAGGCACGTCTTCAACAGGCTACATTTTTCTGTTTCCACACTGCACTTCAAGGACAGAGGTGAAAGTTCACACAATATATTCATTTACTTGTCTTCCCCACCCCCCCAATGACATTGTGAAACCGATACGTGAATATCTACCATATCAGGGAATTGTTACAGCACATCATCGGAGAACGTTCTGACAATATTGCAAAGGAATGTTTTAAAACTTCTCATTCTCATGAGATCCTGTACATTTTGAGCTATGTCTACGATAGACCAAGATGCTCACCTACAATACTAATCACAGTCTCTCAGACATGTGAAACAGTCGGGTTTCTCTTTACCTTTTCGTCATCAGGTGGAGGTGGTGGTGGGGGCTCCTCTTTTGGTGGTGGTGGCGGAGGGGCGTTCTTGGGTGGTTCCGATGGAGGGGGAGGGGCGGCTGCAGCCGAGTGGGGCTGGGGTTTGGGAGGTGGGGGCGTTGAGCCATCACCCTGGCCTTGGTTGGTCTTCTCTGCTTTCAGCCTCTGCAAGTTCTGGAGATGCTGCTTGTACCAGTACTGCTGCTGGATGACAACAACAACAACAACAACACATCATATCAACATGACAATATCAGGCACGCTGGTTAGCACGGTGTTCTAGCGACACAGCGCTTCTCTGAGACGTGATGACAACTTGTGCAGGTAGGTCTCATCACAACACTATGAGAAACTAGCTTGGCCCCAGATAGATCTTTATGCTGTTCCGTCAACTCCTACGCTTATTGACCTAGGGCCGTCCCCGACAACAACAAAAAATCTTAGTCGACCAATCGATCGTCTGTTCTTTCGACCAATCGATTGGTCGAAAATGTTAAAAGGTGTATTTTTCCATCTATAGACCCACCCGGTGTGTTATAATCAAATCAACAACATCCACTGAGGCTGACTGATGCTTTAAGCGCACGCTTTGATTAAATAATTAAGACACACAAATGACTAGAGTGAGTCCGACCAAGCAATTGTTTGAAATGTGCCCGGCCGGCCTCAGACTATCTGCACCGTGTAAATGTATTATTTTTTTTTAAAGACAGCGAGTGACTGTGTGAGTAGCACCCGTTGTTTCTCTCTCTCTCTCTCCTCCCTGCTGCAGCGACCACCACAGAATATCAAAGTGTTTATCACGCTGTCCGTGTTGCTGAAGCTGCAACATAATTGCAGACGTTTCTGACTGAAAAGTTCTGTTACTTGAAATCTCTCGTTTGTTTAGGGAAAAATATTCCCTATTCCCTCAAGCCTCTCTTTACGTGACACGTGTACACGTCGCATGCACGTAGCAAAAAAGACTATTCACACGCGACTACTATTACTAGGGAACGCTGGTGATGTAATTATTGCTCCAGAATGTCCGTTATTCCAGAAGACGATTTTAGTTTCCCCAAACTGCCCCCATGTTATTCTTCTTTTATTTTCAATAAATTGACAGTTATGAAGGAAGCTTGGAGGATTTTATTCTAGGTGTGAAGATACAGTATTTCAACATGTCAAGGTGATGGGTCCCACACTGATAACTCCAGCTTGGTTCCCAACTTTCTAAAACATACCAAACCATCGTTCCTGTAGTGTCTCCATAATATTTGAATTGAGGAAGTGTGAATCATTAGGATATTTTAGCGATCCGCAGTACGTCCTAAATATCCCCCAGCCTTCAGATGGGAGCTAAACAGTGCACTTGCACTCGAGATGCATTTTAAGCCTACGGATGACAAAGTTACGGTATAATTTCCAAACCTTTAGGTCAGTTGTATGCTGCTGCTTTGCCATCTATTAACAGCAAGGGTCGCATTAAATAGGCTCAATGTTGTTGTTTTTTTACTGATGCATTGTTTTTGAACAAAAGCATTCACTGAAAGTTTATAGGCTGCATGTAGTCCATTCATATATATAGTTTATGCGCCGCACTTTGTTCAATTTTTCCAATCAGTTATTGTTTTCTTGTGCAAACCCGCAAGCAACAGCTGTCAAACGGAGACATTTCCCTCAAACACAGGGATGTCGAGTCACACAGGACTAGTATTATCAGAGGACTTTTGGAGTTCGCCGTAAAATAGTAGGTTATTCTGTCTGAAATTGTTACTCTCCTGCCATGTAAAAAAAATACTGACAAGGCAGATTCGGATGTGACTAATTGTGGAAAATACTGGAGATCAAGAAACAGAAGGTAAGGTGTGTGCTGTGTGTATATTATGTGTGCCAAACAGCTGCTGTATAGATTACACTAGAATTGTTCTGACCGTTTGGAACAATGTAAACACTAAATAAATTATAAGCGTACCAGAGTCTGTCGTAATGTTTTTTGGTTTGTTAAGCCTTTATTACAGCAAAGAATACAAATAATCGTTTTCATTTGTGAATGCAATTTCTAAAACGGAACGATTTATTTATTGTTTAAGCTAATTATTCAAGGCTCGCTTTATTTTATTTTAAAACTAAAATGCTTGATTGCATTTCAAATCATGAATGACTCGTATGCTGTGCGATGACATGAACAAATGAATAATTGACTGATACAGTAGCCTATATAAGTATTGAAATATAGTAAGTTACAGTACTAAGATTAAACAGGATGTGCTCTTAGGCCTACAGCTCAATGGTGGTTATACAAGGCTACTATACGAAGCCTAATAATGATATTAGTTATTATTATAATAATAATAGTAATAACAATAATAATAAGTAATAATAACAAGGAGATCAAGGAAAAGGAGCGTTATAATAAATAATCAACATTAGTGAAATCAACACTAAATAAATTATAAATAATTTAGTTGTGTATATTACATTTGAATGAAGATGACTTGGAATGAAATAATCTCATCTCTAATAGAGCTGCTGCCTGCCAAAAAAATCACTATTTAGTAGTTCTTCAAAGTAAATAAGGCATACTTTTATGACTGCTGAATGCAAACGATCACTGATCATGTATTTTCAGGTAGAGATACCAAGCAAAGCAAAAGCTGCTTTCTATATCCCCTCAAGATCCCCACAGATCGGACAAGTTAATGTGCAATGGATCATGGTTATTGTAGGTAATTAGCGAGTTTTATGCACTAAACTATGTAAAACATTGTCTTGTTGGAAACTACAACTCCCTGCTACGTCGCACAGTTCAGGCTGGGGATCATTATTGGGCTCACAGATAAAACCCTAAATAAACGGAATTAAAATAATTGTAACCGAAGTTGGTCGATTAGTTGTTTTAAAACCGAAAAATAACCGACATTTTGGTTAATTGCTCAGCACTAATGGAGACGTAACATGCCCAGTTTAAAGGCCGACCGGGGTATAGCAGGTTGCCATTAGCAACTACATTTTACAACTTATTTTGTGTGCAATTTTACAATAATCGGTTCAAGGACATACATGTAGTGTATTATAAACAAGTATTGGTAACATGATTGTCTTCGAAATTGGTATTATTATTATTATACATGTTTCTTTTTTTTTTTTTCACGACCACGAAGATCGCCATTTTTCTATTCAATTATAATGGGGATCCTGTTTTCTGTTAACAATGCCTGCAGTACCGCGGTCGCCCTTGAACTCCCGTGGCTTCAATGAGAGGGGGCAGTCGTTCTCCCTGATCCGAGTTTCCATGTCGGAAATTTGAGTCTTTTGGGGCCAAAGATTCTTTCTTGTTTACCTCTTTAGTCGCTGGTATACCATTGTTCTGAGTGGGTACCTGTGGGTTCGCCTCTGATGGGAGTGGGTCCTCCTCTGATGGGGGAAGCTGGGTCTCTTTGGGCTGCAGTGGCAGCAGCGGCGGCTGAAGTTGTGGGCTGGGCGCCCCGGCTTCCATGGACTGATACTCATCTTGATAAGTGGAAGGGCCTTTTATGGACTGATACTCATCTTGGTATGGGGAAGGGGCACTGGCCCCCGTTGAACCATACCCATATCCCGAGTTGCCTTGCCACGACTCCGCCGTAGGACCACCGCCGCCATAGGGGTTTTCATTTACGTTCCTGTCGTGGTGCAGCACAGATTGGAGCTGTTTTTGATGGAGCTGTTGCAGCTGCTGCATCTGCTGGAGATGCTGCTCCCGCAGACTGTTGAACGTTGACCCGGGTGCAGCTGCGGGTGTAGCAGCAGCATAGCTCCCGAATCCTCCCCCGAAGCCTTCGCCTTGAGGAGACTGACCCCTCGGCGCACCGAAGTGCTGCTGTGAAGGTGGTTGATGGCCGCCACCACCACCATAGTTACTGCCCCAAGAGGGATACATGCTTTGGAAGCAGCGAGCAATGTGTAGGCCTTTGTCCTCACATAAAGCTGGTGCAGTTAAAATTACAAATTTAAAGCTACGTTATCCTCGATAGAGGTACGTTACCACGCGTGTTATCCGTAAACAAACGTTGATTATTGATGTCGTTTGATGTATCAATAAATACTAACAAATGAAATAAACTGCGTTGTTCGTGTGGGTTTTCGGGTTCCGTATCATTTAGCTACAAAGCTAGCTGGTTGTGGAGGGAAACGTAAACGCTGATTGGTTGGCATGTAGTCTTATACACATCATTTCCGGTTCGCCCAAATAGTTATTTTTCCATTCCACAAGAGGGTGACATTTCTTTATAAATATACAAGCCTCATACGCCACAGCCAGATTTCAGTAGTCCAACCAAGGATTGTCTATTATATTGACAAGATAGTCAAGTGACCGCACTAACAATGGAAATATCTCCTCAAAGATGGAAGGCGAGATCAGATGGGACCATTCTAGCCAATGAGAGGGCAGATAACAGTGAACAACACGCCGTAGAGATAGGCAGGGGACTCATCTTTGTATCTGTGCGGTTATAGCGTCTGTGACGGCATAAAATACAAGTTTATTTGTCACCTTGAAATGCTTACTTACGAGCCCGTTCCCAACAATGCAGAGTTAAAAAGTAATAAACATTTGCAAAACAAAAATAAATAAATAAAAGACAGCACCATTGTGACAATATCCATTTTAAAGCTTCAGTTATCTTCTTTATTGACTGATTGCGCAAAACTCATAGGAATCCCTATCCAGTTGACTACTTTAAAATGGTGGAAATCCTCTGGCAATATCCATATCCACGATGAGTCCTCAATCTATGACAACAGGCACAACTATGCCTCCTCCCCCGACCGTAAATTGGAGAATTTTGTATTTTGCCAAACACCTGAAACCTATTTTCCTGCAATCTAGAGCCATAATCATTTGGCTAATTCTATGTAAAATAAATAAATAATTAATAACATGTTTCTTTTTCTGCATATCTAAGTATACATCTTGAGCTGTCTGTGTCCTAACTGGTGTTTTTAATTTTATTTTTTAAGACACTAAATATGCTTCACTCCGTCTCTGCTAAAATCTGGGTGAAACCAACTTCATAAAATTACTAAGTGGCTATTAGAATTACAGAGAAACGGCACGGCCACAGACTTTCACCCTACCCTTCGCCCAGTGTTACTGTTTTGCCCTCAGTTAGAATTAGCTCCACCACTAAATCTGTATTAATTGTAAGCAGAACCACTTAAAAATAATCGTTAAAGAGGATTAATCAACTCCCGCCACGTTTAATGTCTCACGTTAATGAGTTTGTCAGCAGCGTTTTAATATCTCCTAATGACCTCGTATTTTAGTGATGACATTAAAAGGGTGTTGGAGAAGAAATGGCCCATTCAGGATCCAAAGAAAGCCCCCCCAATGACACCCTATTCCCCTATATAGTGCACTACTTTTGACCAGCAATGTGGGGGACTATTCCCCTATATAGTGCACTACTTTTGACCAGCCCTGTACGGGACAATAGAAGGACTAGTGTTATATTTGGGATGCAGCCCCTACTCTCTAGACGGGACGACCTTCCCGACGCAAGGACACGGTCACACTACGAGCTCTGGCCTTCAGGGAGAGATACAGATACTTTATCAGGGGATGGGAGAGGAGGGTGGAGGAGTCCCTATAGAGGAGCTCTGCGTCCTCTCCTTTATAAAGCATGACTGGCACAATGTGACACAGCAGCCTGGACTCAGAGCCATACAAAAAACATACTTTATGTATTTCTGAGCGCCTCCAAGACTTATGATACTTACTGGTCTAGTTACTTGAGACAGAAATAAAGTAGGGAGGTTGGTCGGGGAGGATTGTTGGGCGTAATCCGCGATAGTCTAGCAATACAAAGGTTGCGTGTTCGAGTCACGTCAGGGACAACTTTAGAATTTTAGCTAACCCTTATTCTGAACTTAACCCAATTCACCTAACCTGCTACGTAAATTCACCTAACCTGCTACGTAAATTCACCTAACTTGCTATGTAAATTCACCTAACCTGCTACGTAAATTCACCTAACCTGCTACGTAAATTCACCTAACTTGCTATGTAAATTCACCTATCCTGCTACGTAAATTCACCTAACCTGCTACGTAAATTCACCTAACTTGCTATGTAAATTCACCTATCCTGCTACGTAAATTCACCTAACCTGCTACGTAAATTCACCTAACTTGCTATGTAAATTCACCTATCCTGCTACGTAAATTCACCTAACCTGCTATGTAAATTCACCTATCCTGCTATGTAAATTCACATAACCTGCTACGTAAATTCACATAACCTTTCTGGCCAGTTACTCTAACCTTTGTCGTTAGTTCCCCTAACCACCAACCTTAATTATCCCCAAGCAACCTGGTCTCAGATGAAAACTTGCAATACTATATGTCCTCCAAGACTAATAAGTTACTTCATGGAATTCGTATGATTTTGTACAACCAGGTAATACATATTATACACCATCTATGTCGCATGATATTGTATGACCGCTAACCTAACGTAACCTAAGGTTAGGTTCACAGGTTTACGTACAGAGTAATACGAATTGCTCTGAGACCAAGTTGGATACAGTTCTGTTTAGATTACAACAATACACTGTGTAGGGAATAGCATAGGGAGACCAGGGAACAGTGTAGGGGGGACCAGGAAATAGCATAGGGAGGCCAGGGAATAGCGTAGGGAGGCCAGGGAATAGTGTAGGGAGACCAGGGAATAGCATAGGGAGGCCAGGGAATAGCATAGGGAGACCAGGGAACAGTGTAGGGAGGACCAGGAAATAGCATAGGGAGGCCAGGGAATAGCGTAGGGAGGCCAGGGAATAGTGTAGGGAGACCAGGGAACAGTGTAGGGAGACCAGGGAATAGCATAGGGAGGCCAAGGAATAGCATAGGGAGACCAGGGAATAGCATAGGGAGGCCAGGGAATAGTGTAGGGAGGCCAGGGAATAGTGTAGGGAGGACCAGGGAATAGCATAGGGAGACCAGGGAATAGCATAGGGAGACCAGGGAATAGCATAGGGAGGCCAGGGAATAGTGTAGGGAGGCCAGGGAATAGCATAGGGAGACCAGGGAATAGCATAGGGAGGCCAGGGAATAGTGTAGGGAGGCCAGGGAATAGTGTAGGGAGGCCAGGGAATAGTATAGGGAGGACCAGGGAATAGCATAGGGAGGACCAGGGAATAGCAGAGGGAGGACCAGGGAATAGCATAATGCATAATGCATCTTGGTTCAGCTTTGTATAGAACAGCAGGATATGCCTTTACTGCTCTGGACAGTAGGCCTTTGTACAGTGTCTTTTGGTAGGCTGTAGGGTGACAGTATACTGTACTACTATATCTACTACTATATCTACTACTATATCTACTACTACTGTTTAATATATGGAAGAAAGGGCAATCGTTTTAGTACAAATTAGGTTAACCATATTTTGTCACTTTTATTCTTTCGCACCAAATTAGGATTTTTGTGGTCATGATGACACTTCGAAACAAAACATCTACCCGTGTATCGTATTACTGAACAGAATATTACGAAGGTTAGCGGTTCTTTGTCACGATTCTTGTTCTGGAGGCAGCTTTGCAGAGTGGTCGCTAGTTAGCACAGCCACAAAGTCCTAAAATCAGATTTTTAATCCTAACCAACATAACAACCGTTAGTCATGTGTGATTAACAGGGGCTGAGCTGGAGCTGTGTTTGGGAGACAAGGGATGGATCCTGAAGGGACCCTGTGGACAGGTAGTATTTTTTTTACCAAAAACATATGTAGAGTCCGAATGGTTTGAGCTACAAACTAGTAAAAGCCCTCTGTGAAAAGTTGAGACTCACAAACACGGACACGTTTTGCTCTATGACCCGACACAAGAGTCGTTAACAAGGTAGTACGGGTTTTTTCTACATAGAAGACCATAGTAAATCCCAGGGGATAGTGTCTATGATACTGTAAGGGGTTCTTCTACATAGAAGACCATAGTAAATCCCAGGTCATAGTGTCTGTAATACTGTAAGGGGTTCTTCTACATAGAAGATCATAGTACATCCCAGGTCATAGTGTCTATAATACTGTAACATGCTCACATAGTTGTCCCTGAATAGTTGGATACTCATTTCACAATGAGCAAACAATTTGTCAATAAAACTCATGAATGCAGCTGTTTATGTCAAATCGTTTTGTGTTCTAGTTGTAGTCCTGGTTGTCCTGAACAGAACATGGTAGAACACTTCACTGTGAGGCTAAATGTAAGGGCTGGACACGTCAGATAAATGAAAGTCAGAGAAATGAAAAGCTGATTTTTGCTGTGGTCTCAGGACTGTTAGGGTTAACCACATATCATAGCAATACACTGGTAGACACCGGTTTGGTGCTGGAGATAATAAATATGAGGTTGAAAAGTGGTGGAATTGCCCTTTAACTGGTTTGAACATCACTTTCCCAAGCTGTTTGAACAATTTCACTTCATATTGAGGACAGTGCATCTTCTCCTGTGATTAAAATCTTCTGTAAAACAAAATACTCAATGGGGGCTAATGGATCCAGCACAAGCCCATGCATCGATGGCTGTTCCCTGTCTGGATGTTCCCTGGCTGGATGTTCCCTGGTCGGCTGGATGTTCCCTGGCTGGATGTTCCCTGTCTGGTTGTTCCCTGGCTGGATGTTCCCTGGCTGGATGTTCCCTGGCTGGCTGGATGTTCCCTGGCTGGATGTTCCCTGGCTGGATGTTCCCTGGCTGGCTGGATGTTCCCTGGCTGGATGTTCCCTGGCTGGATGTTCCCTGGCTGGATGTTCCCTGTCTGGTTGTTCCCTGGCTGGATGTTCCCTGGCTGGATGTTCCCTGGCTGGATGGATGTTCCCTGGCTGGATGTTCCCTGACTGGATGTTCCCTGGCTGGATGTTCCCTGGCTGGATGTTCCCTGGCTGGATGTTCCCTGGCTGGATGTTCCCTGTCTGGCTGTTCCCCGGCCGTTTGGCTGTTCCCCGGCTGTCTGGCTGTTCCCCGGCTGACTGGCTGTTGTCTAGCTGTCTGTCTCTTTGGCTGTCTGTTCCCTGGCTGTCTGGATGACTAGCTGGTCAATTTTCCCATAACCCTGTGAGGGGAAAAGTGATGCCGATTGATTGGCCTCAGACTTTGTTTTCCAGAATATTGTTTGATGGCTGGATAGATTAATTGGTGTGACATTTGAAAGCCTCCCACCTCTCTCTCTCTCTCTCTCTCTCTCTCTCTCTCTCTCTCTCTCTCTCTCTCTGTCTGTCTCTCTCTCTCTCTCTCTCTCTCTCTCTCTCTCTCTCTCTCTCTCTCTCTCTCTCTCTCTCTCTGCCTCTCTCTCTCTCTCTCTCTCTCTCTCTCTCTCTCTCTCTCTCTCTCTCTCTCTCTCTCTCTCTCTCTCTCTCTCTCTCTCTCTCTCTTCGGAGTGCATGCTGGGAAGTGAGTCGTCAAGCAGGAGTGTTTGTGAGAGCGACTGGATTTCTTTTCATTCTATTGGGTTTTGGTATGTAAATATAATAATATTGATTAGTTGGTTTAAAGATAATTGTTCTAATTATTAATTAACAAGTAGAGGGGTGGTGGGATAGTTTGAGGTTGTTTGTTTTCGCGAGGGCACAACCAGCTGGTTGAGGCTGGTTAAAATGTCCGCTCGTGAGAATTTGGAGTATGAAAAACTTAGTCGGCGCAATGGAATTAAGATTTTGGCAGAGGTTGGTTGTTCAGTGGAAGAATGTGTTTTAGCGGTAGGTAGTATGATTGGGTATGATAGCATTAAATCAGCCTCAAGGATGAATAGCGCAGTAGTGATATTCTTAGATTCTATTGGAAAAGTGAATACGATGGTGGAGAACGGTGTTGTTTTGAGGGAGACACAGACGAAGGTATTTCCACTTATGAATCCGGCTAAGAAGGTTATATTGTCTAACGTACCACCATTTGTTAGAGATGAAGTGTTGGAGAGAGAATTATCGCGTCATGGTCAAATTGTGTCTACAATAAAGAAAGTTCTTTTTGGATGCAAATCTCCGTTGCTGAAACATGTCGTGTCTCATAGGAGGCAAGTGTATATGATCTTAAAAAAGGACGTTGATGAACTGAATTTAGCGTTTAGTTTTAAGATTGATGGATTTGATTATGTGTTTTACGCTTCTACTGAATCAATGAAATGTTTTGGGTGTGGAAGAGAGGGGCATTTGGTGCGTAGTTGTCCTGAGAAGGAGCGCGCAGAGCCCGGTAGTAGTTATAGTGATGGTACAGATAATGCATTTACGCAAAGAGATGAAACTGCTAAAAGTACGGGGGAAGGAAGAAGGTGGGCAGATGTGGTTGGAAAAGGGGGAGAGGAAGGCAGTGTGGATACGGGGACAATTGTGGTGGATCAGAACAAGGAGGGAGGGGAAGCAGTCTGTGAGATTGCGACTGCCGTTGCTGAGGTGGTGTTGGAAAGTGAAATTGGAGATAAAGAGGAAATTGAAATAACAGGAAAGGAAGAAGCTGTTTTCAAAGTACCGAGAAGTAAGAGAAAGAATGTAGGGGGGGGTGAAGGGTCTAATTCTAAGAGGAAGGTAGAGATTGATAAATTAGTTGAAGATGAAAAGGTTGAAGATTTAGGGGAGTTTTCCTCTGGGGAGGAGAGCGGGAGTGAGTCATCTGACGCGTCGCAACAAAATAGTGAGATAATTGGGGAGGAAGGAAGGTATGGAATTAAGAAGGTACGCCAATTTCTGAAGTTGACAAAAGGGAAGAAATATATGCAGGATTACAATATAACTGATTTTTTCCCTGAAAGTGAATTGTTTATTGAATCAGCAAAGTTTTTGATGTCAAAAATAACAGGGGGAGGTTTGACAAGCCCTGAAATTGCTAGACTTAAGAAGGTGGTCACGAGAGTGATAAGTGATGTAAATTCTAAAGAAAATGAAAGGGTTTAGTTGCAGTTTTAACCCTGTAAAGAGATGGGATATCTGTATTTTCCTCTGTATATTTTTTTCATTCATGAGCAGTTTTAAGATTTCTTCTTTAAACATAAATGGTGGAAGAGATGTTAAAAAAAGAGCGATAGTGTATGAGTTAATTAGGGGAAAGGGAAGTGACATAAATTTTCTACAAGAAACACATAGTAATTTGGAAAATGAAGTTATGTGGAAAAAGGAGTGGGGGGGGACAGTGGTGTGTAGTCATAAAAATTCTAAAAGTGGGGGTGTGGCTATATTGTTCTCAAGGGGGTTTTTGCCTTTGTCTTATGAGGTTGAAGAGGTAGTTGAGGGGAGGTTATTAAAAGTTAGAGCAAGGTATGAAAACATCACTATGTGTCTGATAAATGTCTATGCCCCAGTGGTGGCAGTTGAGAGGGTATGTTTTTTAGAGACATTATCAAATACCATTGAGAAATGTAACAATGAAGATTATTTATTTATTGCTGGGGATTTTAACTGCACAGTCAGTGATTTAGATAGAAATCATCAAGAACCTCATATAGCCTCAAGGACCTTTTTAAAACGCCTCATTGTAACGCATGAATTGTGTGATATTTGGCGGAGACAAAATGGAGGCACAAGGCAGTACACCTGGGCGCATGTGAGAGAGAACATCATCTCTATGGCAAGGTTAGATAGGTTTTATTGTTTTGAGCATCAATCTCAGGTCTGTAAATCAAGTGTGATAACCCCAGTGGGATTTTCTGATCATTGTTTAATAACAGAGGTGGTGTTCATTAATAATGTAAAACCCAAAAGCGCATACTGGCATTTTAATATAACTTTATTGAGTGATGCTCACTTCAGGAAATGTTTTTGTTTTTTCTGGGAGAGGTGGAGGTCTCAAAAGGACAGTTTTGTATCCATTCAACAGTGGTGGGATATAGGGAAAATCCAGATTCAACAATTTTGTAATCAATACACGAGGAATGTCACCAAGGATATCATCAGATCAATGAAAGCCCTAGAGTTTGAAATAGTGGAACTCATGACGTTGGTTGAGACCACAGGAGATTGGGGCCATACGCAGGCACTCAAGAAAAAAAAAGTTGAATTGGCAGACCTGCTGGGTATCAGAGCACAGGGGGCATTGGTGAGAAGTAAGTTTCAGGGAATATCTGAAATGGATGCCTCATCCAAATTTTTCTTTGGTTTAGAGAAAAAGAATGGACAAAGAAAAATTATTCATTGTCTCAAATCAGCTGTTGGACAAGAGCTCACTAGCCCTAGTGAAATTAGAAAGAGGGCAGTAGAGTTCTATGCTGAGCTCTACAAGTGTGAGTACAAAGAGGATAAAACAGTGACACAGAAGTTCCTTGATGGGCTCCCAAAGGTGGATGCAGAAGCTCAGGTTGAGCTTGAGCAACCATTGTCTTTGCAGGAGTTATACTCTGCATTAAAAGGCATGGAAAATGGAAGGGCACCAGGCTTTGATGGGCTTCCCGTTGACTTTTTTAAGTCTTTTTGGACTATGTTGGGAGAAGATTGGCTGGCAGTGGTTAATGATAGTTTAACCGGAGGGTTACTACCATTAAGCTGCAGAAGGGCTGTCCTCACCCTACTGCCCAAAAAGGGAGACCCTAGGGAGGTGAAAAACTGGAGGCCGGTGGCTTTATTGTGCACTGATTATAAGATCCTGTCCAAGGCTTTGTCCAACAGGCTGAGGGAGGTGATGGGGCAAATCATACATACGGACCAGTCCTACTGTGTTCCTGGCAGGCAGATAGGGGATAACATTTCTCTGATTCGTGACTTTTTGGACATCTCTAGGGCTATTGGGGTGGATGCAGGTCTAATTTCAATTGATCAGGAAAAGGCATTTGACCGAGTTGAACATCAATATTTATGGCATACGCTTGAGGCGTTTGGGTTCAGCTCTGGTTTTATTGACATGATAAAGGTGATATATGGTGACATTGAAAGTGTATTGAAAGTTAACGGTGGTTTGAGTGCTCCTTTTAAAGTGTGTAGAGGTATTAGGCAGGGATGTTCTTTATCAGGGATGCTGTATGCCATTGCTATAGAGCCACTACTAAATAGCATTAGAAGTCGCATTGAAGGGGTGTACCTTTCCAAGGATATTCCTCCTATTCGTCTTTCAGCCTATGCTGATGATGTAGTTGTTTTAGTGAAAAATCAAGCGGAGGTGGATAGTTTGAGTCTAATGGTTGATCGGTTTAGGGGAATATCCTCGGCAAAAGTAAATTGGGAAAAGAGTTGTGCATTACAGATTGGAGAATGGTCTGGAGGGATCATGGCTTTGCCAGGGGGATTGGAATGGTGTAAGGGAGGGTTTAAGTATCTTGGAGTGTACTTAGGAGATGAGGGGATTATGGAAAGAAATTGGATTGGGGTGGTTGAAATGGTGGAAGGGAGGATGAGGAGATGGCGTTGGTTGTTATCTCGAATGTCATATAGGGGGAGAACTATTATAGTTAACAATGTGATTGCCTCTGCATTATGGCATCGGTTGGCAGTTTTAGAACCACCTTCTGGTCTTCTGGCTAAGATACAGGCAATTATGGTAGATTTTTTTTGGGATAAATATCACTGGGTTCCACAAAGTGTTTTGTATTTGTCAAAAGAGGAGGGGGGACAAGGTCTGGTACATCTTGCTAGTAGGGCTGCTGCTTTCCGTTTTCAGTTTATTCAAAGGTTGCTTTATGGACAGGAAAATGTGGTGTGGAGGGGGGTAGCAGGCCTTGTGTTACAGAGGGTTGGAGGTTTAGGTTTAAAGAAGGCTTTATTTCTGGTTGATAGTAGCCAGATTTCTAGGGAGGGAGTACCTCCGTTTTACAGAGGCCTTCTCAGAGTGTGGAGCATAATGAAGGTGTCCAGACGAACTTCAGCGGAGTCAGTGCATTGGCTGTTGGAGGAACCTCTGGTGTGTGGGGCAAGACTGGATTGTACAACTGCAGCTGTTCCACATTTCTCCAAGATTCTGGTGAAGGGAAAAATAATCACCTTAAGACAGTTAATGGCAATGGCTGGGCCCGACTTAATGGATGGAAGACGGTTGGCTGAACATTTGGGGGTGAGGTCGGAAAGGATTGTTGGACAAATGCTGGGAAGCTGCAGGAAAGCTCTGTCAGCGGAAGAATGGGGAATGCTTAATAGCCACAAGAAGAAGGAACAAGATGAAGACGTCTCATTTCCAAGATTAGGGATTACACCAAATATCACAGAGTCAGAGAGAAAGGGTATATTGTTGGATTTGAGAGGGTTGGAGGAGGTGGGTTTGGATGAGGTGAATGGGAAGGATTTGTATAGGGGGTGTGTTAAGGTGTTAAACAAAGAGAAATTGAAAAATAGAAAAGACACTCCATGGAGGGTAAAATTGGGAATTGATGACAAGGTAAAGCCAGCATGGAGAGCACTGTACAAACCACCGTTACAAAAGGGTACTGGTGATATGCAATGGAGGGTGTTACATGGCATTATTGCAGTTAATGCTTTTGTATCTGTCATTAATTCAGATGTTAGAGATGGATGTCCTTTTTGTAATATAAGAGAAACCATTTTTCACTGTTTTATGGAGTGTGAGAGGATAAAACCTTTATTGGAAATACTGGAATCATTGTTTAGAGCTGTAGGTGAGATTTTTAATAACAATGTTTTTATTTTGGGGTTTCAATATAGTAAGCAACAGAAAAGAAAATGTCAAATGTTAAATTTTATTTTGGGACAAGCTAAGATGTCAATTTTTTTGAGTAGGAAACATAAAATAGACACGGGATATGAGAAGGATATAAGATGTGTTTTTAAAGGATTAGTGAAAGCAAGAATAAAAGTGGATTTTGAGTTTTTCTCAGCTGTAAAAGATCTCCCATTGTTTGAGGAGAAGTGGGCATATGAAGGAGCGCTTTGTTTTGTAGAGGAGGGGAAATTATTTTTTGTTGAGGAAATAAGTTGAATGTATATGTTCTTTTGTATTTTTATTTTTATTTATTTTGTGTAGGAATTACATTCATTGTTTCATTTCTGAAAAGGCAGTGTGTCATTATTTATGTTAACAATTGAGTAGAAAATAAAGGTTTTATAAAAACTCAAAACTCTCTCTCTCTCTCTCTGCCTCTCTCTCTCTCTCTCTCTGTCTGTGTCTCTCTGTCTCTCTCTCTCTCTCTCTCTCTCTCTCTCTGCCTCTCTCTCTCTCTCTCTCTGTCTGTGTCTCTCTGTCTCTCTCTCTCTCTCTCTCTCTCTCTCTCTCTCTCTCTCTCCTCTCCTCTCCTCTCCTCTTCTCTCCTCTATTCTCCTCTCCTCTCCTCTCTCTGTCTCTCTCCTCTCCTCTCCTCTCCTCTATTCTTCTCCAATCGAACCCCAGAGTTGCATCCTAAATGTCCCCCTATTCCCTTTTTTAGTGCACTACTTTTGACCAGAACCCATAGGGAATTGTTTTTGTTTTTACTATTGTAGTACACTATATACTACTCGTATGGCCTGGTAAGAGAGCATTTGTTCTGGAATGCCGTCACTTCTCCAATTAGGAGACAGCGCATCTGAAAGTTAGTCCTAATATAACGTATAAAAACACAGCTGCAGCGACATGTGCTGCTACTCAATCAAGTGTTAGTTTGAATGGCGTGATGCCGTCGTGATAAGATGAAGCTGATGAATAAAGAACATCGCCTGTAACGCAGAGTCAGCGTTCATGCCTGTTTTCAGCAGTCCGGTATGAATTGCCAAATGTACTAGTAAGCCTACAGAGACCGATAGAGGCCCGATGTCAGTGAGAAGAAAACACACACATTGACAGATGATTCTTTGCATGGTTGGTTGAAGAGAAACTACACATTTACAACCTGGGGCTTGTCGGGGACTGTCTTTTTGGATTCGGTTTGGGATTCTTTCTGAAGAGGTAGAATCACTTTAAGGGCCTGAGATCAACCTGGTCCTTTATTAAATACTATACCTGGTCCTTATTAAATACTATACCTGGTCCTTTATAAATACTATACCTGGTCCTTTATTAAATACTATACCTGGTCCTTTATTAAATACTATACCTGGTCCTTTATTAAATACTATACCTGGTCCTTTATAAAATACTATACCTGGTCCTTTATTAAATACTATACCTGGTCCTTTATTAAATACTATACCTGGTCCTTTATTAAATACTATACCTGGTCCTTTATAAATACTATACCTGGTCCTTTATAAATACTACACCTGATTTATAAATACTATACCTGGTCCTTTATAAATACTACACCTGATTTATAAATACTATACCTGGTCCTTTATAAATACTACACCTGATTTATAAATACTATACCTGGTCTTTTATTAAATACTATACCTGATTTATAAATACTATACCTGGTCCTTTATAAATACTACACCTGATTTATAAATACTATACCTGGTCCTTTATAAATACTATACCTGGTCCTTTATAAATACTATACCTGGTCCTTTATGAATACTATACCTGGTCCTCTGACTGCTAATTGTAATCCCCAGCTACATTATGTTCTGTATGACTACGGGCTATATTATATTTGATTAGGATATTTAGTATATACTGTATTAATACGAATACTTAGTATATATATTTATGAAGATATTTTTATTACAAATTTTACTATATATTTATTAGGACATTTTATTTGAATATTTGGTATATATATTTATTATGATATTTAATATATATTTATTGGGATATTTTATTTGAATATTTAGTATACAGTGCCTTCAGAAAGTATTCATACCACAGACTTTTCACAATTTTTGTAACGGCTGTCTAATTCCTCCTCCTCTTCGGATGAGGAGAAGGAGTAGGGATCGGACCAATACACAGCGTTGTATGATGACAAATTAATTTATTTAAAGACAAGACGAACACGAAAAACACTTGGAAAATACAAAACAACAAACGACGTAGACCGACCTGAACATAAGAACTTACATAGACACGAAGAACGCGCGAACAGGTAAGACTAGCCAAACGAACGAAAACACGAAACAGTCCCATGTGGTGCAACAGACACAGACACAGGAACAATCACCCACAAACAAACAGTGAGAACAGCCTACCTTAATATGGTTCTCAATTAGAGGAAACGTCAAACACCTGCCCCTAATTGAGAACCATATCAGGCAACACATTTAACCCAACATAGAAACACATAACATAGACTACCCACCCAGCTCACATCCTGACCAACTAAACAAAGTAAAACAAAGGAAAATAAGGTCAGGAACGTGACAATTTTGCTATGTTGCAGCCATATTCAACATTTATTAAATTGTTTTCCCCCCTCATCAATATACACACAATACCCCATAATGACAAAGCAAAAACAGGTTTTTAGAAAATTTTGCTAATTTATTAAAAATAAAAAACTGAAACATCACATTAACATAAGTATTCAGACCCTTCACTCAGTACTTTGTTGAAGCACCTTTGACAGCGATTACAGCCTCGAGTCTTCTTGGGTATGACGCTACAAGCTTGGCACACCTGTATTTGGAGAGTTTCTCCCATTCTTCTCTGCAGATCCTCTCAAGCTCTGTCAGGTTGGATGGGGAGCATTGCTGCAAAGATATTTTCAGGTCTCTCCAGAGATGTTAGATTGGGTTCAAGTCTGGGCTCTGGCTTGGCCACTCGGCTGTGTGCTTAGGTTCGTTGTCCTGTTGGAAGGAGAACCTTCGCCCCAGTCTGAGGTCCTGAGCACTCTCGAGCAGATTTTCATCAAGGATCTCGCTGTACCTTGCGCCGTTCATTTTTCCCTCGATCCTGACTAGTCTCCCAGTCCCTGACGCTGAAAAACATCCCCACAGCATGATGCTGCCACCACCATGCTTCACCGTAGGGATGGTGCCAGGTTTCCTCCAGACGTGATGCTTGGTATTCAGGCCAAAGAGTTCAATCTTCGTTTCATCAGACCAGAGAGTCTTCTTTCTCATTGTCAGAGTCCTTTATGTACCTTTTGACAAACTCCAAGCAGGCTGTCATGTGCCTTTTACTGAGGAGTGGCTTCCACTGGCCACTCTACCATAAAGGCCTGATTGGTGGAGTGCAGCAGAGATGGTTGTCCTTCTGGAAGGTTCTCCCATCTCCACAGAGGAACTCTGGAGCTCTGTCAGAGTGACCATCGGGTTCTTGGTCACCTCCCTGACCAAGGCCCTTCTCCCCCGATTGCTCAGTTTTGCCGGGCAGCCAGCTCTAGGAAGAGTCTTGGTGGTTCCAAACTTCTTCCATTTAAAGAATGATGGAGGCCACTGTGTTCTTGTGGATCCTCAATGCTACACAAATGTTTTAAGACCCTTCCCCAGATCTGTGCCTCCACACAATCCTGTCTCGAACTTCTTCCTTCGACCTCAATACTTGGTTTTTGCTCTGACATGCAGTGTCAACTGTGGGACCTTATATAGACAGGTGTGTGCCTTTCCAAATTAAGTCCAATCAATTGAATTTACCACAGGTGGACTCCAATCAAGTTGTAGAAACATCTCAAGGATGATCAATGGTGTAAGGGCTGTCGTTCTCCTCTTCCTCGGACGAGGAGAGGAGAGAAGGATCAGTGGACCAATACGCAGCATTAGGGAAATATGCCATCTCTTTATTTGACACGACGGCACACGAAAACAAAACACTTACAAATTTACAAAACAAGAAAACGACGTAGACGAAAACCTGAACATGAACTTACATAACTAAAACGTAAAACTCACGGACAGGAACAGACTACATCAAAACGAACGAACAACCAAACAATCACGTATGGTACATACATCGACGACACAGGAGACAATCACCCACAAACAAACAGTGAGAACACCCTACCTAAATATGACTCTCAATTAGAGGAAAACGCAAAACACCTGCCTCTAATTAAGAGCCATACCAGGCAACCACAACCAACATAGAAACAGAAAACATAGACTGCCCACCCAAAACACACGCCCTGACCATAAACACATACAAAAACAACATAAAACAGGTCAGGAACGTTACAGAACCCCCCCCTCAAGGTGCGAACGCCGGGCGCACCAGCACAAAGTCCAGGGGAGGGTCTGGGTGGGCAGTTGACCACGGTGGTGGCTCAGGCTCTGGACGCTGTCCCCACACCACCATAGTCACTCCCCGCTTCTGTCTTCCCCTCCCAATGACCACCCTCAAACTAACATCCCCTAAATGAACAGCCAACACCGGGATAAGGGGCAGCACCGGGAGAAGGGGCAGCACCGGGACAAGGGGCAGCACCGGGACAAGGGGCAGCACCGGGACAAGGGGCAGCACCGGGACAAGGGGCAGCACCGGGATAAGGGGCAGCACCGGGATAAGGGACAGCACCGGGATAAGGGACAGCACCGGGATAAGGGACAGCACCAGGATAAGGGGCAGCACCGGGATCAGGGGCAGCACCGGGACAAGGGGCAGGTCCCGGCTGAGAGACTCCGGCAGATCCTGGCTGAGGGACTCTGGCAGATCCTGGCTGAGGGACTCTGGCAGATCCTGGCTGAGGGACTCTGGCAGATCCTGGCTGAGGGACTCTGGCAGATCCTGGCTGAGGGACTCTGGCAGGTCCTGGCTGAGGGACTCTGGCAGGTCCTGGCTGAGGGACTCTGGCAGGTCCTGGCTGAGGGACTCTGGCAGGTCCTGGCTGAGGGACTCTGGCAGGTCCTGGCTGGACGGCTCTGGCAGGTCCTGGCTGGACGGCTCTGGCAGGTCCTGGCTGGACGGCTCTCGACGCTCATGGCTGGCTGACGGCTCTCGACGCTCATGGCTGGCTGACGGCTCTCGACGCTCATGGCTGGCTGACGGCTCTCGACGCTCATGGCAGGCTGACGGCTCTCGACGCTCATGGCAGGCTGACGGCTCTCGACGCTCATGGCAGGCTGACGGCTCTCGACGCTCATGGCAGGCTGACGGCTCTCGACGCTCATGGCAGGCTGACGGCTCTCGACGCTCATGGCTCGCTGGCGGCTCTCGACGCTCATGGCTCGCTGGCGGCTCTGGCTGCTCATGGCTCGCTGGCGGCTCTGGCAGATCCTGTCTGGTTGGCGGCTCTGGCAGATCCTGTCTGGTTGGCGGCTCTGGCAGATCCTGTCTGGTTGGCGGCTCTGGCAGATCCTGTCTGGTTGGCAGCTCTGGCAGATCCTGTCTGGTTGGCGGCTCTGGCAGATCCTGTCTGGCGGGCGGCTCTAGCGGCTCCTGTCTGGCGGGCGGCTCTAGCGGCTCCTGTCTGGCGGACGGCTCTGTAGGCTCATGGCAGACGGGCGGCTTTGCAGGCTCAATGCAGACGGGCGGCTTTGCAGGCTCAATGCAGACGGATGGCTCAGACGGCGCTGGGGAGACGGATGGCTCAGATGGCGCTGGGGAGACGGATGGCTCAGATGGCGCTGGGGAGACGGATGGCTCAGATGGCGCTGGGGAGACGGATGGCTCTGGCCGGATAAGGCGCACTGTAGACCTGGTGCGTGGTGCCGGAACTGGAGGCACCGGGCTAAGGATACGCACCTTCCTACTAGTGCGGGGAGCAGGGACAGGGCACACTGTACTCTCAAAGCCCACTCTATACCTGGTGCGAGGTACCGGCACTGGTGACACTGGGCTGAGGACAAGCACATCAGGATTAGTAGGGGGAGAAGATACAGTGTGTACAGGGCTCTGGAGACGCACAGGAGGCTTAGTGCGTGGTGCCGGAACTGGAGGCACCGGGCTAGATACACGCACTACAGGGAGAGTGCGTGGAGGAGGAACAGGGCTCAGGAGACGCACTGATAGCCTAGTGCGTAGTGTAGGCACTGTAGGTACTAGGCTGGGGCGGGGAGGTGGCGCCGGAAATACCGGACCTTGGAGGCATACTGGCACTCTTGAGCATTGAGCCTGCCCAACCTTACCTGGTTGAATGCTCCCGGTCACCCGACCAGTGCGGGGAGGTGGAATAACCCGCACCGGCCTATGTAGGCGAACCGGGGAAACCATGCGTAAGGCAGGTGCCATGTATGCCGGCCCGAGGAGACGCACTGGAGTCCAGACGCGTTGAGCCGGCCTCATGACACCTGGCTCAATACCCAATCTAGCCCTACCAGTGCGGGGAGGTGGAATAACCCGCACTGGGCTATGCACTCGTACAGGAGACACCGTGCGCTCTACTGCAGAGTAACACGGCGCCTGCCCGTACTCCCGCTCTCCACGGTAAGCCTGGGAAGTGGGCGCAGGTCTCCTACCTGCCCTTGGCCCACTACCTCTTAGCCCCCCCCCAAGAATTTTTTGGGTGTTACTCACGGGCTTTTTGGGCTTCCGTGCCAGACGCGTTCCCTCATAACTCCGGTTCCTCTCTCCGGTAGCCTCTGCTCTCCTCAGTGCCTCCAGCTGTTCCCATGGGAGGCGATCCCTACCAGCCAGGATCTCCTCCCATGTGTAGCAACCTTTCCCGTCCAATATATCGTCCCAAGTCCATTCCTCCTTCTTTTCCTGTCCCTTACTCCATTTACTCCGCTGCTTGGCTCTGGAATGGTGGGTGATTCTGTAAGGGCTGTCATTCTCCTCTTCCTCGGACGAGGAGAGGAGAGAAGGATCAGTGGACCAATACGCAGCATTAGGGAAATATGCCATCTCTTTATTTGACACGACGGCACACGAAAACAAAACACTTACAAATTTACAAAACAAGAAAACGACGTAGACGAAAACCTGAACATGAACTTACATAACTAAAACGTAAAACTCACGGACAGGAACAGACTACATCAAAACGAACGAACAACCAAACAGTCCCATATGGTACATACATCGACGACACAGGAGACAATCACCCACAAACAAACAGTGAGAACACCCTACCTAAATATGACTCTCAATTAGAGGAAAACGCAAAACACCTGCCTCTAATTAAGAGCCATACCAGGCAACCCAAAACCAACATAGAAACAGAAAACATAGACTGCCCACCCAAAACACACGCCCTGACCATAAACACATACAAAAACAACATAAAACAGGTCAGGAACGTTACAAATGGAAACAGGATGCACCTGAGCTCAATTTCGAGTCTCATAGCAAAGGGTCTGAATACTTATATAAATGAGGTATTTCAGTTTTTTCATTTTTAATACATTTGTCAACATTTCTACAAGCCCCGTTTTCGCTTTGTCATTTTGGGATATTGTGATTAGATTGCTGAGGAATTCTTTTTTATTGTTACATTTTACAAATCCGTCTGTAACATAACAAAATTAGGAAAAAGTCAAGGGGTCTGAATACTTTCTGAAGGCACTATTTTATATTTGATTTGGATATTTACTATATATATATATATTTGTTTGTATATAAACTCTGTTTATAATCAAATGTTAATTCTTATAGTGATGCTGCTTTCTTCCCATCTGATTAAAATCCATTATCAGAACAGAAGAACAGAGCTGTTTCTTCAGGTATTATGAATATACCCTGTTGTGGAAAATCACATAATTACTCATGCTATCCTGGGTTTTAATGCATAAAGAATAGTCTCTTGTTATATGCTAGTGTTTTTTTCTAACCTGATACAAATTCGTCTTTGCGTGACTTAGTCATAAGACTGGGCGTGTAGCTAAGATCCGTTTAGGTACGACCGCAGCATGTGAGACATCCCGTGGGGTTTACTATCTGCAGGAAGTCAGCTGTGTGGAAACTTGCAGGAAGGAGCACATTATAGTGTGAACTGTGACAAAACACAGTTGTATGGTTGAGCCCTCGTGCTATCAACCTTGGGGCTATCTTAATCTACACAGACAAACCAATCGCCTTCTACACATTATGTTCTGCCCTTGTTTCCACACATCTGCTAAACTGCCACGTAGACAAAAGATGTTGAACTTTTTTTCTATAAAAGCAGAGATCCGCCTATGTTTGTTAACCTTTCAACTCTGAACCATTGTGGCTTCATTTTTGCAAATCCTATAAAATTGTTGTTTTGATAGAATCTGCAGTCTCTCTTCCTATAGAATTTCTCGGACAATTTGGCGACGAGGATGGGATGCTAACTCCACTTGCTGATTTGCTCCCGGAGAGACAGAGGGTAACTGTGTGCAGGTGCTGCGTTAGACGTGGCAGGGAGGGCCCACACTCCGACTAAGCGAAGCCAAAAAGCGACCCGTCTCAGACCAGGCAGTGAGTCAGTGAGTTGATACGTCATTCCGAACTGACAAAATAAATTAAGGTGCGAGACTGATTTTCTTTTAAACCTCACAGAAAATCCTGTTCTGGGAACAGCTTGTGCTCATTATGGGGCAAATTACACCTCTATTTAGAAGCTTTGTTGTAACAGTAGTTATTTCTGAGGAAGTCTTTAATAATTAGGTCATCTTCTAATAAAAGAGCGATATCTTTAATTAAATAAGTTATTCTAGGTCAAACACCCTGTTGAAGCAAGGTGAGCCTGTAGGAGCAGGGGCATCTCCAATTGGGATCTTTTTGTTGAAGCAGAAGTATCCTGGTCAGAGACAGGGGTTGTGTTTCTTTGTTGAAGCAGAGAATCGGTCATGAGATGACATGACACGGTTACAAGTCATGTGATCCCAGTGCACAATCCTGAGGTAAAAAAAAAAAAAAAAACGCATTGTAAAAGAAAATTAATTAGTCAGTGTACTGGTAAAAAAAAAGTTGGTTATGATTGGGAATCCAGCTATACATTTAAGCCCTACACTAAAATTTGCATAGGAACTACCATGTGGGTATAACATTTAAAATTACATAGAGTAATTAAAAAATATATTTTGATGGAGAAGAATTTACACTTTTTAAATGATATGAAATGAAGACGTTCCAAATACTATATATAATTATATATAATATATAATTGTTTTGTGCGTTTGTTTTTGTTTCCTGAGGGTGTGTGTATTGACGAGAGATTTATATTAATGGACAGACGATGGACCGTATTTCTGGTAATATGTGTCGTCAACAACAGTGATATGTGAAGTGTGAGACTGGTATTAGACATTAGATCTCCCATGTTCTCCAGCAGTAAATTGGCAAAGCTTCAGTATTGGTTCTAATACAAGGTGTCAGGTGACCAATTTAAAAGGTACAAATTCTACAACTACACTGCGGGGAAGTGGGAATCACTACTTTGGAAAATTGTTAAAATCGGCATATATTAAAACCATGAAATCTAACCTCTGGGCAGCGTTGAGAGAGACACGGAAAAAGCCATCATAGAAGAGGTCAACTATAGCAACGCCATAGAGGCACTAAAAGAAGCGCAAGAGCTTTCTACAAATTCGGCTCCAATATGAGAAACAAATCTAACCGTGGATACAATTGGACAGCATTTCCCTGCTGACGGAAAATTCCAATGCAATGAAGAATTCAGAGATATTATTATGAATTGGGCACAATGACGTGAAAGAAGAACGTATGACTCAATACATCAGCGTGATTCATTTTCATCTGGGTGTTGTTTCTCCCTGATGACTGAAACACCCCACTCTGGTTTTATTTAGTAGGATATGATCTGTTGTCCTGTCCTACTCCTCTCCTCTCTTCAACCTCCCTTTACACATGGTACATTGTTCCCTCTCTATCACCTCAACAACACCCACTCGTCTTTCAAAACCTGTAATTGAATGAGTTTATGTCGTCAATTTGATGAATCATATTAATTTGTACTTATTAGGGGCCGCTTGAAACGATGACAATGAGATTAATGAAATTAGTTAATTTTCCCTCCCCTTCACACTGAGAGAGAGAGAGAGAGAGAGAGAGAGAGAGAGAGAGAGAGAGAGAGAGAGAGAGAGAGAGAGAGAGAGAGAGAGAGAGAGACAGAGAGAGAGAGAGAGAGAGAGAGACTGTTATGATGACATTGCCAATCAAGATTTGGTTGCTAATTGAATATCTGCTTTTATTAATGAGTAGATTTATCAAAAGTCCTTGAGAGAGGAATATTAATGAATGAATCAACACAAACTACAAATTAAAGGGGAAGTGTAGGTCTACAAGGCAGCTGGTTTATCCTCCATGTTCTGTATTGACTTTTCCATTTTCATTTATTCTATAAAGAAACAAAATAAACTGTTTAAACGGACCTTTTGCCAGTCAAGTTCTTCCACACCAATCTCGACAAAACATTTCTTTATGGACTTCCCTTTAAAAAAAAATATATATTTTTTATGGGGATTTTCCATTTACTTTGTATTATGCCTCGCTTTTGTGTGTAGAGCGGCACCAGAATTTAAATAAAAACACGTCTTAACTTGTTGTACTTAATAAATCACAAAATGAAACTTGTTAACTATTGTATTTTATTCATTTTATTTATTTCACCTTTATTTAACCAGGTAGAAAAATTGAGAACACGTTCTCATTTACAATTGCGACCTGGCCAAGATAAAGCAAAGCAGTTCGACACATACAACAACACAGAGTTACACATGGAGTAAAACAAACATACAGTCAATAATACAGTGAAAAATAAGTCTATATACAATATGAGCAAGTGAGGTGAGATAAGGGAGGTGAAGGCAAATAAAATATATTAATAAATAAAAATATAAAAAAGGCCATGGTGGCGAAGTAAATACAACATAGCAAGTAAAAAAAACACTGGAATGGTTGGTTTGCAGTGGAAGAAAGTGCAAAGTAGAGATAGAAATAATGGGGTGCAAAGGAGCAAAATAAATAAATACAGTAGGTGAAGAGGTAGTTGTTTGGGCTAAATTATAGATGGGCTGTGTACAGGTGCAGTAATCTATGAGCTGCTCTGACAGCTGGTGCTTAAAGCTAGTGAGGGAGATAAGTGTTTCCAGTTTCAGAGATTTTTGTAGTTCGTTCCAGTCATTGTATCCTTAACTAGCATTGAAAAAGTTAATCCATTCTTCTCTAATTAAAAATCTCTTTCTCTAATTACTGAATCACGCTTTTTAAAGTCAGTAGGCTACAGTAATGTAGGTTTCACATTGGTAAAGATTTTCTGCTGGCAGGCAGACACTGAAATACGTTTCTGAGTGACAGAGGGAGGACTTTGTATAGCCGCTTTGTTGCGTTTTTGGCAAATTTTTTACAATTACTAACCAGCTCCAATGCTTTTAAAATAACAGTTATGTTCCGGGAACAATATAGATCACTTTAGTTTTCGGTTCGGGTTCTGTTCCTCCAAAAAAAATGTTTTTTCTGGTTTGTCTTCTGTTCCCTGAACCAGTTCCAACCCCTTGTTTAAACCCCGTCCAACACCTTAACCAGTTCGGTAAAATATAGGCACATCCATATGTGAGAAAACCCACGACACCACACTGCCAGACTGAACGAGGGAGTAGGCATCTGTGTGTGTGTGTGTGTGTGTGTGTGTGTGTGTGTGTGTGTGTGTGTGTGTGTGTGTGTGTGTGTGTGTGTGTGTGTGTGTGTGTGTGTGTGTCCGTCTGTCCGTCTGTATGTGTGTGTGTGTGTGTGTGTGTGTGTGTGTGTGTGTGTGTGTGTGTGTGTGTGTGTGTGTGTGTGTGTGTGTGTGTGTGTGTGTCCGTCCGTCCGTCCGTCCGTCCGTCCGTCCGTCCGTGTGTGTGTGTGTGTGTGTGTGTGTGTGTGTGTGTGTGTGTGTGTGTGTGTGTGTGTGTGTGTGTGTGTGTGTGTGTGTGTGTCCGTCTGTGTGTGTGTGTGTGTGTGTGTGTGTGTGTGTGTGTGTGTGTGTGTGTGTGTGTGTGTGTGTGTGTGTGTGTGTGTGTGTGTGTGTGTGTGTGTGTGTCCGTCTGTCCGTCTGTGTGTGTGTGTGCGTGCACGCGCCCCTGTGTGTGCCTTAGTTAATTGCACAAAGAAAAGCTGTTCACTCGTAATGAATTCCTACCCTGTCCAAAACAAGATTGATCACGGAAAGCAAGTCATCCCACAGAACACCATTTAAATATCTAACAAATTTAAATATCTAACCTCTAAACGTCTAAGTTAAACAAAGTAGACAACACCATTGTATTCGTGAGAGTCCCTTTATTCCCTTCATAGAGCGGTCTTATAGTAGATTATCCTGAGGACAGTCCTGTTGTATTGGTTTTAGTGTAGATTATCCTGCAGACAGTCCTGTTGTATTGGTTATAGTGTAGATTATCCTGCAGACAGTCCTGTTGTATTGGTTATAGTGTAGATTATCCTGCAGACAGTCCTGTTGTATTGGTTATAGTGTAGATTATCCTGCAGACAGTCCTGTTGTATTGGTCTTATAGTAGATTATCCTGCAGACAGTCCTGTTGTATTGGTTATAGTGTAGATTATCCTGCAGACAGTCCTGTTGTATTGGTTATAGTGTAGATTATCCTGCAGACAGTCCTGTTGTATTGGTCTTATAGTAGATTATCCTGCAGACAGTCCTGTTGTATTGGTTATAGTGTAGATTATCCAGCAGACAGTCCTGTTGTATTGGTTATAGTGTAGATTATCCTGCAGACAGTCCTGTTGTATTGGTTATAGTGTAGATTATCCTGCAGATAGTCCTGTTGTATTGGTTTTATAGTAGATTATCCTGAGGACAGTCCTGTTGTATTGGTTATAGTGTAGATTATCCTGCAGACAGTCCTGTTGTATTGGTTATAGTGTAGATTATCCTGAGGACAGTCCTGTTGTATTGGTTATAGTGTAGATTATCCTGCAGATAGTCCTGTTGTATTGGTTTTATAGTAGATTATCCTGCAGACAGTCCTGTTGTATTGGTTATAGTGTAGATTATCCTGCAGACAGTCCTGTTGTATTGGTTATAGTGTAGATTATCCTGCAGACAGTCCTGTTGTATTGGTTTTAGCGTAGATTATCCTGCAGACAGTCATGTTGTATTGGTTATATAGTAGATTATCCTACAGACAGTCCTGTTGTATTGGTCTTATAGTAGATTATCCTGCAGACAGTCCTGTTGTATTGGTTTTAGTGTAGATTATCCTGCAGACAGTCCTGTTGTATTGGTTATAGTGTAGATTATCCTGCAGACAGTCCTGTTGTATTGGTCTTATAGTAGATTATCCTGCAGACAGTCCTGTTGTATTGGTTATAGTGTAGATTATCCTGCAGACAGTCCTGTTGTATTGGTTTTATAGTAGATTATCCTGCAGACAGTCCTGTTGTACTGGTTATAGTGTAGATTATCCTGCAGACAGTCCTGTTGTATTGGTTATAGTGTAGATTATCCTGCAGACAGTCCTGTTGTATTGGTTATAGTGTAGATTATCCTGCAGACAGTCCTGTTGTACTGGTTTTATAGTAGATTATCCTGAGGACAGTCCTGTTGTATTGGTTTTAGTGTAGATTATCCTGCAGACAGTCCTGTTGTATTGGTTTTAGCGTAGATTATCCTGCAGACAGTCATGTTGTATTGGTTTTAGCGTAGATTATCCTGCAGACAGTCTTGTTGTATTGGTTATAGTGTAGATTATCCTGCAGACAGACCTGTTGTATTGGTTTTAGCGTAGATTATCCTGCAGACAGTCCTGTTGTATTGGTTATAGTGTAGATTATCCTACAGACAGTCCTGTTGTACTGGTTATAGTGTAGATTATCCTGCAGACAGTCCTGTTGTATTGGTTTTAGTGTAGATTATCCTGCAGATAGTCCTGTTGTATTGGTTTTATAGTAGATTATCCTGAGGACAGTCCTGTTGTATTGGTTATAGTGTAGATTATCCTGCAGACAGTCCTGTTGTATTGGTTATAGTGTAGATTATCCTGAGGACAGTCCTGTTGTATTGGTTATAGTGTAGATTATCCTGCAGATAGTCCTGTTGTATTGGTTTTATAGTAGATTATCCTGCAGACAGTCCTGTTGTATTGGTTATAGTGTAGATTATCCTGCAGACAGTCCTGTTGTATTGGTTATAGTGTAGATTATCCTGCAGACAGTCCTGTTGTATTGGTTATAGTGTAGATTATCCTGCAGACAGTCATGTTGTATTGGTTATATAGTAGATTATCCTACAGACAGTCCTGTTGTATTGGTCTTATAGTAGATTATCCTGCAGACAGACCTGTTGTATTGGTTTTAGTGTAGATTATCCTGCAGACAGTCCTGTTGTATTGGTTATAGTGTAGATTATCCTGCAGACAGTCTTGTTGTATTGGTTATAGTGTAGATTATCCTGCAGACAGTCCTGTTGTATTGGTTATAGTGTAGATTATCCTGCAGACAGTCCTGTTGTATTGGTTATAGTGTAGATTATCCTGCAGACAGTCCTGTTGTATTGGTTTTAGTGTAGATTATCCTGCAGACAGTCCTGTTGTATTGGTTATATAGTAGATTATCCTACAGACAGTCCTGTTGTATTGGTCTTATAGTAGATTATCCTGCAGACAGTCTTGTTGTATTGGTTATAGTGTAGATTATCCTGCAGACAGTCCTGTTGTATTGGTTATAGTGTAGATTATCCTGCAGACAGTCCTGTTGTATTGGTTATAGTGTAGATTATCCTGCAGACAGTCCTGTTGTATTGGTTATAGTGTAGATTATCCTGCAGACAGTCCTGTTGTATTGGTTATAGTGTAGATTATCCTGCAGACAGTCCTGTTGTATTGGTTATAGTGTAGATTATCCTGAGGACAGTCCTGTTGTATTGGTTATAGTGTAGATTATCCTACAGACAGTCCTGTTGTATTGGTTTTATTGTAGATTATCCTGCAGACAGTCCTGTTGTATTGGTTATAGTGTAGATTATCCTGCAGACAGTCCTGTTGTATTGGTTTTATAGTAGATTATCCTGCAGACAGACCTGTTGTATTGGTTTTAGTGTAGATTATCCTGCAGACAGTCCTGTTGTATTGGTTATAGTGTAGATTATCCTGCAGACAGTCCTGTTGTACTGGTTTTATAGTAGATTATCCTGCAGACAG
Organism: Salvelinus fontinalis; assembly: GCF_029448725.1. NCBI lineage: Eukaryota > Metazoa > Chordata > Actinopteri > Salmoniformes > Salmonidae > Salvelinus > Salvelinus fontinalis. The sequence goes on along the minus strand of NC_074684.1, from coordinate 45,420,170 downwards.
TCCTGTTGTATTGGTTATAGTGTAGATTATCCTGCAGACAGTCCTGTTGTATTGGTTATAGTGTAGATTATCCTGCAGACAGTCCTGTTGTACTGGTTTTATAGTAGATTATCCTGCAGACAGTCCTGTTGTATTGGTTATAGTGTAGATTATCCTGCAGACAGTCCTGTTGTACTGGTTTTATAGTAGATTATCCTGCAGACAGTCCTGTTGTACTGGTTTTATAGTAGATTATCCTGCAGACAGTCCTGTTGTATTGGTTATAGTGTAGATTATCCTGCAGACAGTCCTGTTGTATTGGTTATAGTGTAGATTATCCTGCAGACAGTCCTGTTGTATTGGTTATAGTGTAGATTATCCTGCAGACAGTCCTGTGTAGATTTAATTTGGTACCTTATTTTCCTATGTCCTACAACAGTGTTCTACATTCAGTCCCATCTACCTTCTAGACACCTCTTCTGCCTCCTGTATTGTCAGTCCCATCCACCTTCTAGACACCTCTTCTGCCCCCTGTATTGTCAGTCCCATCTACCTTCTAGACACCTCTCCTGCCTCCTGTATTGTCAGTCCCATCTACCTTCTAGACACCTCTCCTGCCTCCTGTATTGTCAGTCCCATCTACCTTCTAGACACCTCTCCTGCCTCCTGTATTGTCAGTCCCATCTACCTTCTAGACACCTCTTCTGCCTCCTGTATTGTCAGTCCCATCTACCTTCTAGACACCTCTCCTGCCTCCTGTATTGTCAGTCCCATCTACCTTCTAGACACCTCTCCTGCCTCCTGTATTGTCAGTCCCATCTACCTTCTAGACACCTCTTCTGCCTCCTGTATTGTCAGTCCCATCTACCTTCTAGACACCTCTTCTGCCTCCTGTATTGTCAGTCCCATCTACCTTCTAGACACCTCTCCTGCCTCCTGTATTGTCAGTCCCATCTACCTTCTAGACACCTCTCCTGCCTCCTGTATTGTCAGTCCCATCTACCTTCTAGACACCTCTTCTGCCTCCTGTATTGTCAGTCCCATCTACCTTCTAGACACCTCTTCTGCCTCCTGTATTGTCAGTCCCATCTACCTTCTAGACACCTCTCCTGCCTCCTGTATTGTCAGTCCCATCTACCTTCTAGACACCTCTTCTGCCTCCTGTATTGTCAGCCGACCAGAGATATCAGTCGATTCCACCGCATCAATTAGAGAGCATCAATGACCATGGTACCCTGAACGACAGTAAATTCCCTCTCTGTTTTTCATACTCTTGTATTGATCATGGACCAGGTCACAGAAGTGAAGGCGGTGGTAGAGGTGTGTATGTTTTGTTTTGTTTTGTTTGGGGGGGGGGGGGGGAATATAGACTGGGACAGGATGCGATAGAAGGTTCCTGATTCTCCCTAGTTTCCCCGTGTTTTGCGTTTGACCCCAGTCAAGGCTTTACCAATCAGATCATCTGGGTATTTCCTCGTACGTACGTGTAGTCAATGGCTGCCAATACGTTGAGCGCGTACTCAATGGGGAAGGACACGTTGCCACCGACGACGGCTCGAAAACATACGTTGCCACCGACGACGGCTCGAAAACATACGCGCTCCAACGGCTTCAACCAGAGGTCAAAGGTTTCACGTGGACGTTGTAGGAGAACCACTAACCCGGTTCAGTTACCTGACCCTAATACTCACGGTCTGTTCAACTGAGATGGAGATTACTAAACAACCACGCAGGACGGATGTATCTGTCCGCTTTGTCGTCACGGGCGGCATCTCCCTCCATTCTACACGCACAACAATAACAGACTTGCCGATGCCACCTCTTCAACCAAGTCGTCCTTGTGTCTCAGTGACACTACCTTTCACGGTGTGACAGGCGCTCGGTACCTCCGCAATTACTTTTCAATTAGCAACGATGAGCATTTGTCGTGGAGCGTGGCCGCTCGCTATTTTATAGTCCCTGTGTCTTGGTCCATTAGCAGCTGTGTGTGTGTGTGTGTGTGTGTGTGTGTGTGTGTGTGTGTGTGTGTGTGTGTGTGTGTGTGTGTGTGTGTGTGTGTGTGTGTGTGTGTGTGTGTCTGTGTGTGTGTGTGTGTGTGTGTGTGTGTGTGTGTGTGTCTGTGTCTGTGTGTGTGTGTGTGTGTGTGTGTGTGTGTGTGTGTGTGTCTGTGTGTGTGTGTGTGTGTGTGTGTGTGTGTGTGTGTGTGTGTGTGTGTCTGTGTCTGTGTGTGTGTGTGTGTGTGTGTGTGTGTGTCTGTGTGTGTGTGTGTGTGTCTGTGTCTGTGTCTGTGTCTGTGTCTGTGTCTGTGTCTGTGTGTGTGTGTGTGTGTGTGTGTGTGTGTGTGTGTGTGTGTGTGTGTGTGTGTATGTGTATGTGTATGTGTGTGTGTGTGTGTGTGTGTGTGTGTATGTGTGTGTGTGTGTGTGTATGTGTATGTGTGTGCTAGATATGGGCACATAAACCATCTGGCTCCTTAGGCGAGATATCAGGCAGTACCACACACTTAATGGAGTGAGAAAGTACAAACAATCACCGCCACATTAATAACACAGTGTTAATGAAGTATGTGCAGCAGTGGGCTGAGCTTATGGGAATAAGCACTGGTTGGGACAGAGAGTTGCCATGTGAACCAGGTAAGCGTGAACCAGGTAAGCGTATGAAGCATGTGAACCAGGTAAGCGTATGAAGCATGTGAACCAGGTAAGCCTAGAATGTTGTTTGGGGAAGGATGTGTTCCATCTGGATGTCACCAATCAGAGAAAGACAGTCAAAACTGGAACAAATATCAGTAAAAATTTTAATTAAAGACAGATCAGTGGTTTTTAAAAATCCCAATGCGGCAGCTTCATAGCCACCGTGCTTCTACACCTGCATTGCTTGCTGTTTGGGATTTTAGGCTGGGTTTCTGTACAGCACTTTGAGATATCAGCTGATGTAAGTAGGGCTATATAAATACATTTGATTTGATTTGATTGCCATCGTGACCTCTGGGGGTTTTTAACCTCAAGTTCTGGATGGAATGAAGTAGGATTTTACAGTCAACTGGCAGGATGTTTAATAATTGTTGCCTTTTCCACTATAACATCTAAGTAGTACCATTGTTATTCTCTAATTCTCTAATTCCACCCTGTTAGTTCCACTGATTACGTTTATTAAGTTGTGTTAATTGTGGGGTTTATATTCTGTAGTCACGCTCATTATGTTAGAGGTGACACTGGCCTTCATTGGATAACAGGTCAAGGAGACTGAAGCACGTTCCTTTGATAAAACATATCGGTTTGTGATGAAAATGTACACAAAGACCCATTGGTTAAGCAGGCATGGAAACATCACAGACACTGGAAACATGGAACATGGAACATGGAAACATCATAGACCCTGGAAACATGGAACATGGAAACATGAAACATGACATGAACATGAAACATGAACATGAAACATGAAACATCATGAACATGAAACATGAAACATGGAAACATGAAACATCATGAAACATGAAACATGAAACATGGAAACATGAAACATCATGAACATGAAACATGAAACATGGAAACATGACATGACATGAAACATGAAACATGAAACATGAAAACATCATGAAACATGAAACATGAAACATGAAACATGACATGAATCATGAAACATGAAACATGAAACATGACATGACATGAAACATGAAACATGGAAACATCATGAACATGAAACATGAAACATGAAACATGAAACATCATGACATGAAACATGAAACATGAAACATGAATGAACATGAAACATGAACATGAAACATGGAAACATCATGACATGAAACATGAAACATGAAATCATGACATGAAACATGAAACATGAAACATGACATGACATGAAACATGAACATGAAACATGAACATGACATGAAACATGAAACATGAAACATGACATGACATGAAACATGAAACATGAAACATGAAACATGAAACATGAAATGAAACATGAAACATGACATGAAACATGAAACATGACATGAAACATGACATGAAACATGAAACATGAAACATGACATGAAACATGACATGAAACATAAAACATGAAATGAAACATGAAACATGAAACATGAAATGAAACATGAAACATAACATGAAACATGAAACATGAAACATGAAACATGACATGAAACATGAAACATGAAACATGAAACATGACATGAAACATGAAACATGGAAACATAAATGACATGAAACATGAAACATGGAAACATGAACATGACATGAAACATGACATGACATGAAACATGACATGAAACATAAAACATGACATGAAACATAAACCATGACATGAAACATGAACCATAACATGAAACATGAAACATGAAACATGAAACATGACATGACATGAAACATGAAACATACATGACATGAAACATGAAACATGGAAACATAAACATGACATGAAACATGAAACATGAAACATGACATGACATGAAACATGAACATGAAACATGAAACATACATGACATGAAACATGACATGAAACATAAAACATGACATGAAACATGAAACATGACATGAAACATGACATGAAACATAAAACATGAAATGAAACATGATAAACCATGAAACATGAAACATGAAACATAAACCATGACATGAAACATGACATGAAACATGACATGACATGAAACATGAAACATGAAACATGAAACATCATGACATGAAACATGACATGAAACATGAAACATGACATGAAACATGAAACATGAAACATGACATGAAACATGAAACATGACATGAAACATGAACCATACATGACCTGAACATGAACATGGAAACATGACATGACCATGAAACATGAAACATGGAAACATGACATGAAACATGAAACATGGAACATGGAAACATCATAGACCCTGGAAACATGGAACATGGAAACATCATAGACCCTGGAAACATGGAACATGGAAACATCATAGACCCTGGAAACATGGAACATGGAAACATCATAGACCCTGGAAACATGGAACATGGAAACATCATAGACCCTGGAAACATGGAACATGGAAAAATCATAGACCCTGGAAACATGGAACATGGAACATGGAAACATCATAGACCCTGGAAACATGGAACATGGAAACATGGAACATGGAAACATCATAGACCCTGGTTAAAGCTACAAATGATGCCCTTGTCCTTTACTGTTTGATGACCTTTACTGTTTGATGAATACAAAGAACTTAATAGCAGGGAGTACTTTACAAAAATACTCAATCATTGACCTATAAACAATATGAACACTTCTTAGAAACTGGTTCCTGACCTACTGTACCAGTCAAACTTTTGGACACACCAACTCATTCAAGTGTTTTTCTTTATTTTTTTGTATTTTCTACATTGTAGAATAATAGCGAAGACATAAAAACGATGAAATTACACATATGGAATCATGTAGTAACCAAAAAAGTGTTAAACAAATCAAAATATATTTTAGTAGTAGTCACCCTTTGCCTTGATGACAGCTTTGTACACTATGGGCATTCTCTCAACCAGATTCACCTGGAATGCTTTTCCATCAGTCTTGAAGGAGTTCCCACATATGCTGAGCCCTTCTTGGCTGATTTTCCTTTACTCTGCGGAGTGTTCAGAGCCCGGACTTGAACCCGATCAAACATCTCTGGAGAGACCTGAAAATAGCTGTGCAGTGACGCTCCCCATCCAACCTGACAGAGCTTGAGATGATCTGGAGAGAAGAATGGGAGAATCTCCCCAAATACAGGTGTTCCAGACTTGTAGTGTCATACCCAAGAAGACTCAAGGCTGTAAATGCTGCCAAAGGTGTTTTAACAAAGTACTGAGTAAAGGGTCTGAATACTTACGTGTAAAAAAAACAACTGTTTTTGCTTTGTCATTATGGGATATTGTTTGTAGATTGATGAGGAAAAAAGCTATTTAACCAAATTTAGAATAAGGCTGTAACGTAACAAAATGTGGAAAATGTCAAGGGGGTCAGAATACTTTCTGAATGCACTGTATATACATATCTACCTCAACTACATCACACCCCTGGACAGGTACTGGTATCCCGTCTGTATATACATATCTACCTCAACTACATCACACCCCTGGACAGGTACTGGTATCCCATCTGTATATACATATCTACCTCAACTACATCACACCCCTGGACAGGTACTGGTATCCCGTCTGTATATACATATCTACCTCAACTACATCACACCCCTGGACAGGGACACGGTATCCCGTCTGTATATACATATCTACCTCAACTACATCACACCCCTGGACAGGTACTGGTATCCCGTTGTCACGCCCTGGCCTTAGTATTATTGGTTTTCTTTATTATTTTAGTTAGGTCAGGGTGTGACATGGGTAATGTTTATGTTTTGTTGGTTTTGGGTGTTTATTTGGTAAAGGGGTTATGGGGTGTAGTAGATGGTTTTGTGTTGAGTGTATATGTCTAGCGTTATCTATGTTGGTTAGTTATCTAGGAGAGTCTATGGTTGCCTGAATGAGTTCCCAATTAGAGACAGCTGATTTCGGTTGTCTCTGATTGGGAGCCTTATTTAGGGTAGCCATAGGCTCTCATTGGTTGTGGGTAATTGTCTATGTAAGAACGTTTGTAGCCTGTTTGTATGTGCACAACGTTTGTAGCTTCACGGTCGTTTTGTTATTTTGTTAGTTTGTAAAGTGTTTTTGTGTCGTGTTCATCTTCGTGTTGTTTAATAAAAGAAGATGGCTTATTTTCCAAAAGCTGCATTTTGGTCCGTTAATCCGCCTCACGATCGTGACACCCGTCTGCATATACATATCTACCTCAACTACATCACACCCCTGGACAGGTACTGGTATCCCGTCTGTATATACATATCTACCTCAACTACATCACACCCCTGGACAGGTACTGGTATCCCGTCTGTATATACATATCTACCTCAACTACATCACACCCCTGGACAGGTACTGGAATCCCGTCTGTATATACATATCTACCTCAACTACATCACACCCCTGGACAGGTACTGGAATCCCGTCTGTATATATATATCTACCTCAACTACATCACACCCCTGGACAGGTACTGGTATCCCGTCTGTATATACATATCTACCTCAACTACATCACACCCCTGGACAGGTACTGGTATCCCGTCTGTATATATATATACATATCTACCTCAACTACATCACACCCCTGGACAGGTACTGGTATCCCGTCTGTATATACATATCTACCTCAACTGCATCACACCCCTGGACAGGTACTGGTATCCCGTCTGTATGGACATTGTATATTTATTGTACATAGCCTAGTAATCGCTACTCATTGTGTATTTATTGTATATAGCCTAGTAATCGTTACTCATTGTGTATTTATTGTATATAGCCTAGTAATCGTTACTCATTGTTTATCTATTGTATATAGCCTAGTAATCGTTACTCATTGTGTATTTATTGTATATAGCCTAGTAATCGTTACTCATTGTGTATTTATTGTATATAGCCTAGTAATCGTTACTCATTGTGTATTTATTGTATATAGCCTAGTAATCGTTACTCATTGTGTATTTATTGTATATAGCCTAGTAATCGTTACTCATTGTGTATTTATTGTATATAGCTTGGTAATCGCTACTCATTGTGTATTTATTGTATATAGACTAGTAATCGCTACTCATTGTGTATTTATTGTATATAGCCTAGTAAACGTTACTCATTGTATATTTATTGTACATAGCCTAGTAATCGCTACTCATTGTGTATTTATTGTATATAGCCTAGTAATCGTTACTCATTGTTTATCTATTGTATATAGCCTAGTAATCGTTACTCATTGTTTATCTATTGTATATAGCCTAGTAATCGTTACTCATTGTGTATTTATTGTATATAGCCTAGTAATCGCTACTCATTGTGTATTTATTGTATATAGCCTAGTAATCGTTACTCATTGTTTATCTATTGTATATAGCCTAGTAATCGTTACTCATTGTGTATTTATTGTATATAGCCTAGTAATCGCTACTCATTGTATATTTATTGTATATAGCCTAGTAATCGTTACTCATTGTGTATTTATTGTATATAGCCGAGTAATCGCTACTCATTGTGTATTTATTGTATATAGCCTAGTAATCGTTACTCATTGTTTATCTATTGTATATAGCCTAGTAATCGTTACTCATTGTGTATTTATTGTATATAGCTTGGTAATCGCTACTCATTGTGTATTTATTGTATATAGACTAGTAATCGCTACTCATTGTGTATTTATTGTATATAGCTTGGTAATCGCTACTCATTGTATATTTATTGTATATAGCCTAGTAATCGCTACTCATTGTGTATGTATTGTATAAAGCCTAGTAATCGCTACTCATTGTGTATTTATTGTATATAGCCTAGTAAACGTTACTCATTGTGTATTTATTGTATATAGCTTGGTAATCGCTACTCATTGTATATTTATTGTATATAGCTTGGTAATCGCTACTCATTGTATATTTATTGTATATAGCCGAGTAATCGTTACTCATTGTGTATTTATTGTATATAGCCTAGTAATCGTTACTCATTGTTTATCTATTGTAAATAGCTTGGTAATCGCTACTCATTGTGTATTTATTGTATATAGACTAGTAATCGCTACTCATTGTGTATTTATTGTATATAGCCTAGTAATCGTTACTCATTGTGTATTTATTGTATATGGCTTGGTAATCGCTACTCATTGTGTATTTATTGTATATAGACTAGTAATCGCTACTCATTGTGTATTTATTGTATATAGCTTGGTAATCGCTACTCATTGTATATTTATTGTATATAGCCTAGTAATCGCTACTCATTGTGTATGTATTGTATAAAGCCTAGTAATCGCTACTCATTGTGTATTTATTGTATATAGCCTAGTAAACGTTACTCATTGTGTATTTATTGTATATAGCTTGGTAATCGCTACTCATTGTATATTTATTGTATATAGCCGAGTAATCGCTACTCATTGTATATTTATTGTATATAGCCGAGTAATCGTTACTCATTGTGTATTTATTGTATATAGCCTAGTAATCGCTACTCATTGTGTATTTATTGTATATAGCCTAGTAAACGTTACTCATTGTGTATCTATTGTATATAGCCTAGTAATCGCTACTCATTGTATATTTATTGTACATAGCCTAGTAATCGCTACTCATTGTATATTTATTGTACATAGCCTAGTAATCGCTACTCATTGTATATTTATTGTATATAGCCGAGTAATCGCTACTCATTGTGTATCTATTGTACATAGCCTAGTAATCGCTACTCATTGTATATTTATTGTACATAGCCTAGTAATCGTTACTCATTGTGTATTTATTGTACATAGCCTAGTAATCGCTACTCATTGTATATTTATTGTATATAGCCGAGTAATCGCTACTCATTGTGTATCTATTGTATATAGCCTAGTAATCGTTACTCATTGTGTATTTATTGTAAATAGCCTAGTAATCGCTACTCATTGTGTATTTATTGTATATAGCCTAGTAATCGTTACTCATTGTTTATCTATTGTATATAGCCTAGTACTCGTTACTCATTGTGTATTTATTGTATATAGCCTAGTAATCGTTACTCATTGTGTATTTATTCCTTGTGTTATTATCTTTCCAATATGTTTCTCTCTGCATTGTTGTGAAGGGCACGTCAGGAAGCATGTCACCGTTAGTCTACATCTGTTGTTTACCAGGCATGTGACAAATCACTTGTTTTTGATTTGATTTAGTTTGCTGACGTAAATAGAGGATAAACAGTTGGCTGACCTAATTAGAGGATGGACATTCCTTAGTTGGCTGACCTAATTAGAGGATGGACATTCCTTAGTTGGCTGACCTAATTAGAGGACGAACATTCCTTAGTTGGCTGACCTAATTAGAGGATGAACATTCCTTAGTTGGCTGACCTAATTAGAGGACGAACATTCCTTAGTTGGCTGACCTAATTAGAGGATGGACATTCCTTAGTTGGCTGACCTAATTAGAGGATGAACATTCCTTAGTTGGCTGACCTAATTAGAGGACAGACATTCCTTATTTGGCTGTCCTAATTACAGGATGGACATTCCTTAGTTGGCTGACCTAATTAGAGGATGGACATTCCTTAGATGGCTGACCTAATTCGAGGATGGACATTCCTTAGTTGGCTGACCTAATTAGAGGATGAACATTCCTTAGTTGGCTGACCTAATTAGAGGACGGACATTCGTTAGTTGGCTGACCTAATTAGAGGACGGACATTCCTTAGTTGGCTGACCTAATTAGAGGACAGACATTC
>NC_074684.1:45342383-45409379 GCF_029448725.1 Salvelinus fontinalis | reverse complement strand
AATACATGACTGAAACACGGAGCTTTAGAAGGTTGGAAGAGAGGGGAGAGGGAACACAGGGCTTTAGAAGGTTGGAAGAGAGGGGAGAGGAAACACAGGGCTTTAGAAGGTTGGAAGAGAGGGGAGAGGAAACACAGGGCTTTAGAAGGTTGGAAGAGAGGGGAGAGGAACCACAGGGCTTTAGAAGGTTGGAAGAGAGGGGAGAGGAAACACGGGGCTTTAGAAGGTTGGAAGAGGGGAGAGGAAACACAGGGCTTTAGAAGGTTGGAAGAGAGGGGAGAGGAAACACAGGGCTTTAGAAGGTTGGAAGAGAGGGGAGAGGAAACACTGGGCTTTAGAAGGTTGGAAGAGAGGGGAGAGGGAACACAGGGCTTTAGAAGGTTGGAAGAGAGGGGAGAGGAAACACAGGGCTTTAGAGGGTTGGAAGAGAGGGGAGAGGAAACACAGGGCTTTAGAAGGTTGGAAGAGAGGGGAGAGGAACCACAGGGCTTTAGAAGGTTGGAAGAGAGGGGAGAGGAAACACGGGGCTTTAGAAGGTTGGAAGAGGGGAGAGGAAACACAGGGCTTTAGAAGGTTGGAAGAGAGGGGAGAGGAAGCACGGGGCTTTAGAAGGTTGGAAGAGAGGGGAGAGGAAAACACGGGGCTTTAGAAGGTTGGAAGAGAGGGGTCAGGGAACACAGGGCTTTAGAAGGTTGGAAGAGAGAGGACAGGAAACACAGGGCTTTAGAAGGTTGGAAGAGAGGGGAGAGGAAACACGGGGCTTTAGAAGGTTGGAAGAGGGGAGAGGAAACACAGGGCTTTAGAAGGTTGGAAGAGAGGGGAGAGGAAGCACGGGGCTTTAGAAGGTTGGAAGAGAGGGGAGAGGAAACACGGGGCTTTAGAAGGTTGGAAGAGAGGGGTCAGGGAACACAGGGCTTTAGAAGGTTGGAAGAGAGAGGACAGGAAACACAGGGCTTTAGAAGGTTGGAAGAGAGGGGAGAGGAAACACGGGGCTTTAGAAGGTTGGAAGAGAGGGGAGAGGGAACACAGGGCTTTAGAAGGTTGGAAGAGAGGGGAGAGGAAACACGGGGCTTTAGAAGGTTGGAAGAGAGGGGAGAGTGAACACAGGGCTTTAGAAGGTTGGAAGAGAGGGGAGAGGAAACACGGGGCTTTAGAAGGTTGGAAGAGAGGGGAGAGGAAACACTGGGCTTTAGAAGGTTGGAAGAGAGGGGAGAGGAACCACAGGGCTTTAGAAGGTTGGAAGAGAGGGGAGAGGAAACACTGGGCTTTAGAAGGTTGGAAGAGAGGGGAGAGGGAACACAGGGCTTTAGAAGGTTGAAAGAGGGGGGAGAGGAAACACTGGGCTTTAGAAGGTTGGAAGAGAGGGGAGAGGAAACACAGGGCTTTAGAAGGTTGGAAGAGAGGGGAGAGGAAACACTGGGCTTTAGAAGGTTGGAAGAGAGGGGAGAGGGAACACAGGGCTTTAGAAGGTTGGAAGAGAGGGGAGAGGAAACACAGGGCTTTAGAAGGTTGGAAGAGAGGGGAGAGGAAACACAGGGCTTTAGAAGGTTGGAAGAGAGGGGAGAGGAACCACAGGGCTTTAGAAGGTTGGAAGAGAGGGGAGAGGAAACACGGGGCTTTAGAAGGTTGGAAGAGGGGAGAGGAAACACAGGGCTTTAGAAGGTTGGAAGAGAGGGGAGAGGAAGCACGGGGCTTTAGAAGGTTGGAAGAGAGGGGAGAGGAAACACGGGGCTTTAGAAGGTTGGAAGAGAGGGGTCAGGGAACACAGGGCTTTAGAAGGTTGGAAGAGAGAGGACAGGAAACACAGGGCTTTAGAAGGTTGGAAGAGAGGGGAGAGGAAACACGGGGCTTTAGAAGGTTGGAAGAGAGGGGAGAGGGAACACAGGGCTTTAGAAGGTTGGAAGAGAGGGGAGAGGAAACACGGGGCTTTAGAAGGTTGGAAGAGAGGGGAGAGGGAACACAGGGCTTTAGAAGGTTGGAAGAGAGGGGAGAGGAAACACAGGGCTTTAGAAGGTTGGAAGAGAGGGGAGAGGGAACACAGGGCTTTAGAAGGTTGGAAGAGAGGGGAGAGGAAACACGGGGCTTTAGAAGGTTGGAAGAGAGGGGAGAGGAAACACTGGGCTTTAGAAGGTTGGAAGAGAAGGGAGAGGAACCACAGGGCTTTAGAAGGTTGGAAGAGAGGGGAGAGGGAACACAGGGCTTTAGAAGGTTGAAAGAGGGGGGAGAGGAAACACTGGGCTTTAGAAGGTTGGAAGAGAGGGGAGAGGAAACACGGGGCTTTAGAAGGTTGGAAGAGAGGGAAGAGGGAACACGGGGCTTTAGAAGGTTGGAAGAGAGGGGAGAGGAAACACGGGGTTTTAGAAGGTTGGAAGAGAGGGGAGAGGAAACACGGGGCTTTAGAAGGTTGGAAGAGGGGAGAGGAAACACGGGGCTTTAGAAGGTTGAAAGAGAGGGGAGAGGGAACACAGGGCTTTAGAAGGTTGGAAGAGAGGGGAGAGGAACCACAGGGCTTTAGAAGGTTGGAAGAGAGGGGAGAGGAAACACGTGGCTTTAGAAGGTTGGAAGAGAGGGGAGAGGAAACACAGGGCTTTAGAAGGTTGGAAGAGAGGGGAGAGGGAACACAGGGCTTTAGAAGGTTGAAAGAGAGGGGAGAGGAAACACAGGGCTTTAGAAGGTTGGAAGAGAGGGGAAAGGAAACACTGGGCTTTAGAAGGCTGGAAGAGAGGGGAGAGGAAACACAGGGCTTTAGAAGGTTGGAAGAGAGGGGAGAGGAAACACGGGGCTTTAGAAGGCTGGAAGAGAGGGGAGAGGAAACACAGGGCTTTAGAAGGTTGGAAGAGGGGGGAGAGGAAACACAGGGCTTTAGAAGGTTGGAAGAGAGGGGAGAGGAAACACAGGGCTTTAGAAGGTTGGAAGAGAGGGGAGAGGAAACACAGGGCTTTAGAAGGTTGGAAGAGAGGGGAGAGGAAACACAGGGCTTTAGAAGGTTGGAAGAGAGGGGAGAGGAAACACAGGGCTTTAGAAGGTTGGAAGAGAGGGGAGAGGAAACACAGGGCTTTAGAAGGTTGTAAGAGAGGGGAGAGGAAACACGGGGCTTTAGAATATTGGAAGAGAGGGGAGAGGAAACATGGGGCTTTAGAAGGTTGGAAGAGAGGGGAGAGGAACCACAGGGCTTTAGAAGGTTGGAAGAGAGGGGAGAGGAAACACGGGGCTTTAGAAGGTTGGAAGAGAGGGGAAGGGGAACACAGGGCTTTAGAAGGTTGGAAGAGAGGGGAGAGGAAACACTGGGCTTTAGAAGGTTGGAAGAGAGGGGAGAGGGAACACAGGGCTTTAGAAGGTTGAAAGAGGGGGGAGAGGAAACACTGGGCTTTAGAAGGTTGGAAGAGAGGGGAGAGGAAACACGGGGCTTTCGAAGGTTGGAAGAGAGGGGAGAGGAAACACAGGGCTTTAGAAGGTTGGAAGAGAGGGGAGAGGAAACACGGGGCTTTAGAAGGTTGGAAGAGAGGGGAGAGGAAACACGGGGCTTTAGAAGGTTGGAAGAGAGGGGAGAGGGAACACGGGGCTTTAGAAGGTTGGAAGAGAGGGGAGAGGAACCACAGGGCTTTAGAAGGTTGGAAGAGAGGGGAGAGGAAACACGTGGCTTTAGAAGGTTGGAAGAGAGGGGAGAGGAAACACAGGGCTTTAGAAGGTTGGAAGAGAGGGGAGAGGGAACACAGGGCTTTAGAAGGTTGAAAGAGAGGGGAGAGGAAACACTGGGCTTTAGAAGGCTGGAAAAGAGGGGAGAGGAAACACAGGGCTTTAGAAGGTTGGAAGAGAGGGGAGAGGAAACACTGGGCTTTAGAAGGCTGGAAGAGAGGGGAGAGGAAACACAGGGCTTTAGAAGGTTGGAAGAGAGGGGAGAGGAAACACAGGGCTTTAGAAGGTTGGAAGAGAGGGGAGAGGAAACACAGGGCTTTAGAAGGTTGGAAGAGAGGGGAGAGGAAACACAGGGCTTTAGAAGGTTGGAAGAGAGGGGAGAGGAAACACAGGGCTTTAGAAGGTTGGAAGAGAGGGGGGAGGAAACACAGGGCTTTAGAAGGTTGGAAGAGAGAGGACAGGAAACACGTGGCTTTAGAAGGTTGGAAGAGAGGGGAGAGGAAACACAGGGCTTTAGAAGGTTGGAAGAGAGGGGAGAGGAAACACGTGTTCTATGTTACCTCACACATTGTCACATTAAAATGTAGCTATAGGGTAACAGCGACTTCAGCTGCCTTAGCATAACGACTGGAAGTCTATGGGATCAGCTTACGTTAGCAATGGCTCCAGAAACCACCTCCAGCTACCCTTCAAGCTGCACGCAGAGACATATACCTTGTATGCCTGAGTTCATCTGACTTTGGGTAAGTAGGAAAAATATTGAACTATCCGTTTTAATTCATTGATCCTTACTTTTTTGTCTTGATATGGTCTGAAGGTGTTCTCGTCAACTAAAAGATTCCAAAAGGTCTTAGTCGACATTACTGTGATATTTTTTAAGCAAGGTGAGCTACATTTGGAATATTAAACATGTGTACACCAATAGGTCATTTTGTGATGACAGCAACCAGCTATATACAGTAACAAGTCCTAAAGATAGCTTGGCCGTGCCTCTGGCTATTGTTGTGCTTTCAGATTGTATATTTGGGCTCATTTATGCCGATCAATGATGTGACCGTAACATCAGCAACATAGGGGTCAAAGTTGAGAAACATCAGCCTGTTCCAGCATCCCAGCCTTCTGCTTTATTAAACCCAGTTCATGCTGACCTAATTTTATTCATAAAATTGTAATAATAATAATAATAAAATAAATCTAATACTTTATTCACCTAGCTGCACTTCACTGAGACCTCTCACCTGCAAAAAACAAATTTAAATATAAATATGTATTTGTGTCTACCGGTTAGTGCTAAAAGCAACAATTTCTTGTGTCCAGATGTAGGGCATTACTTGGGACTAGGACCGGGACGAAATAGGGTACCATTTGAGACACAGACAGTATTTTAATAGAGAGTGTATTGGAGTGGAGTCAGGAGTGCTGCTGTGTACTGAGGTAGCATAGTCAGCATGTAGAGTCCGGGTTCTGTGACCACCACTAGCTGCAGTTGAAGTCGGAAGTTTACATACACTTAGGTCGGAGTCATTAAAACTCGTTTTATCAACCACTCCACACATTTCTTGTTAACAAACTATAGTTTTGGCAAGTCGGTTAGGACAACTACTTTGTGCATGACACAAGTAATTTTTCTAAACAATTGTTTACAGACAGATTATTTCACTTATAACTTACTGTATCACAACAGAAGTTTATATACACTAAGTGGACTGTGCCTTTAAACAGCTTGGAAAATGTACCTGTGGAGGTGTACCTGTTGATATATTTCAAGGCCTACCTTCAAACTCATTGCCTCTTTGCTTGACATCATGCGAAACTCAAAAGAAATCACCCGAGATCTCAGAAAAAAAATTGTAGACCTCCACAAGTCTGTTTCATCCTTGGGAGCAATTTCCAAACGCCTGAAGGTACCACGTTCATCTGTACAAACAATAGTACGCAAGTATAAACACCATGAGACCACGCAGCCGTCATACCGCTCAGGAAGGAGACTCGTTCTGTCTCCTAGAGATGAACGTACTTTGGTGCGAAAAGTGAAAATCAATCCCAGAACAACAGCAAAGGACCTTGTGAAGATGCTGGAAGAAACAGGTACAAATGTATCTATATCCACAGTAAAACGAGTCCTATATCAACATAACCTGAAAGGCCGCTCAGCAAGGAAGAAGCCACTGCTCCAAAAGCGCCATAAAAAAGCCAGACTACGTTTTGCAACTGCACATGGGGACAAAGATCATATTTTTTGTAGAAATGTCCTCTAGTCTGATGCAACAAAAATAGAACTGTTTGGCCATAATGACCATCGTTATGTTTGGAGGAAAAAGGGGGAGGCTTGTGCTGCAGGAGAGACTGGTGCACTTCACAAAATAGATGGCATCGTGAGGAAGAAAAATGATGTGGATATATTGAAGCAACATCTCAAGACATCAGTCAGGAAGTTAAAGCTTGGTCGCTGTAGTATCCTTAAAGGCTTCTTAGAATTACGACTCATGAGACTTACATACGGTTTAGTATTTAATTGTAACTTAGATTTACATTATCTTATGCACCTGGCTTAAACTACCTGAAGCTTTCTTAATCATAGTTAAATAGGCAGACATAGGAAATAGCTACGGATAGCGGAAAGCAAACCCCCGTCTTGAGTCAATACTGCCATCTATTGGTAAACATAAATATACCAGGTTACTACAGTCGCGAATGGGTCTTCCAAATGGACAATGACCCCAAGCATACTTCCAAAGTTGTGGCAAAATGGCTTAAGGACAACAAAGTCAAGGTATTGGAGTGGCCATCACAAAGCCCTGACCTCAATCCTATAGAAAATATGTGGGCAGAACTGAAAAAGTGTGTGCGAGCAAGGAGGCTTACAAACCTGACTCAGTTACACCAGCTCTGTCAGGAGGAATGGGCCAAAATTCACCCAACTTATTGTGGGAAGCTTGTGGAAAGCTACCTGAAACATTTGACCCGGGTGAAACAAGTTAAAGGCAATGCTACCAAATACTAATTGAGTGTATGTAAACTTCTGACCCACTGGGAATGTGATGAAAGAAATAAAAGCTGAAATAAATCATTCTCTCTACTATTATTCTGACGTTTAACATTCTTAAAATAAAGTAGTGATCCTAACTGACCTAAAACAGGGAATTTTTACCAGGATTAAATGTCAGGAACTGTGAAAAACTGAGTTTAAATGTATTTGGCTAACGTGTATGTAAACTTCCGTCTTCAACTGTAGGTGCTAGGACCAGTAACCACTATTAGATAGATGCTAGGACCAATGACCACCACTAGATAGATGCTAGGTCCAATTACCACCACTGGAGAGATGCTAGGTCCAATTACCACCACTAGATAGATGCTAGGACCAATGACCACCACTAGATAGATGCTAGGACCAATGACCACCACTAGATAGATGCTAGAACCAATTACCACCACTAGATAGATGCTAGGACCAATTACCACCACTAGATAGATGCTAGAACCAATTACCACCACTAGATAGATGCTAGGACCAATGACCACCACTAGATAGATGCTAGAACCAATTACCACCACTAGATAGATGCTAGGACCAATTACCACCACTAGATAGATGCTAGGACCAATTACAGCCACTAGATAGATGCTAGGACCAGTGACCACCACTAGATAGATGAGAGGACCAGTGACCACCACTAGATAGATGAGAGGACTAGTGACCACCACTAGATAGATGAGAGGACCAGTGACCACCACTAGATAGATGAGAGGACCAGTGACCACCACTAGATAGATGAGAGGACTAGTGACCACCACTAGATAGATGAGAGGACTAGTGACCACCACTAGATAGATGAGAGGACCAGTGACCACCACTAGATAGATGAGAGGACTAGTGACCACCACTAGATAGATGAGAGGACCAGTGACCACCACTAGATAGATGAGAGGACCAGTGACCACCAAAAGATAGATGAGAGGACCAGAGGTCGACCGATTAATCGGCATGGACGATTAATTAGGGCCGATTTAAAGTTTTCATAACAATTGGTAATCTGCATATTTGGACGTAGATTATGGCCGATTACATTGCAATCCACGAACGAGGAGACTGCGTGGCAGGCTGACCACCTGTTACGGGGAGCCAAGGTAAGTTGCTAGCTAGCATTGAACTTATAAAAAACAATAAATCTTAACATAATCACTAGTTATCTTCACATGGTTGATGATAATACTAGTTTAACTAGCTTGTCTTTCTTTGTATATAATCAATGTGGCGCCTGTTAATTTATCATCGAATCACAGCCTACTTCGCCAAACGGGTGATGATTTAACAAAAGCGCATTCGCGAAAAAAGCACAAGCGTTGCACCAATGTACCTAACCATTAACATCAATGCCTTTCTTAAAATCAATACACAAGTATATATTTTTTAAACCTGCATATTTAAGATAAAAGAAATTCATGTTAGCAGGCAATATTAATTAGGGAAATTGTGTCACTTCTCTTGCATTCAGTGCAAGCAGAGTCAGGGTATATGCAGCAGTTTGGGCCGCCTGGCTCGTTGCGTACTGTGTGAAGACCATTTCTTCCTAACAAAGACCGTAATTAATTTGCCAGAATTTTACGTAATTAAGACATAACATTGAAGGTTGTGCAATGTAACAGCAATATTTAGACTTAGGGATGCCACCCGTTCGATAAAATACGTAACGGTTCCGTATTTCACTGAAAGAATAAACGTTTTGTTTTTGAAATTATTATTTTTGCATTTGACCATATTAATAACTAAAGGCTCGAATTTCTGTGTGTTTATTATGTTATAATTAAGTCTATGATTTGATAGAGCAGTCTGACTGAGCGGTGGTAGGCAGCAGCAGGCTCGTATTTCTGTGTGTTATTATATTATAATTAAGTCTATGATTTGATAGAGCAGTCTGACTGAGCGGTGGTAGGCAGCAGCAGGCTCGTATTTCTGTGTGTTATTATATTATAATTAAGTCTATGATTTGATAGAGCAATCTGACTGAGCGGTGGTAGGCAGCAGCAGGCTCGTAAGCATTCATTCAAACAGCACTTTACTGCATTTGCCAGAAGCTCTTCGCAATGCTTCAAGCCTATCAACTCCCGAGATTAGGCTGGCAATACTAAAGTACCTATTAGAACATCCAATAGTCAAGGGTATATGAAATACAAATCGTATAGAGAGAAATAGTCCTATAATTCCTATAATAACTACAACCTAAAACTTCTTACCAGGGAATATTGAAGACTCATGTTAAAAGGAACCACCAGCTTTCAAATGTTCTCATGTTCTGAGCAAGGAACTTAAACGTTAGCTTTCTTACATGGCACATATTGCACTTCCACTATCTTCTCCAACACTTTCTTTTTGCATTATTTAAACCAAATTTAACATGTTTCATTATTTATTTGAGATGAAATAGATTTTATTTATGTATTAAATTAAGTTAAAATAAAAGTGTTCTATCAGTATTGTTGTAATTGTCATTATTACAAATATATATATATATATAAATCGTCCGATTAATCGGTATCGGCTTCGGTTGGTTTTCCTGAAATTTGCTAAAATATTATTAATAATTATATATTAATATTGTTAAAATCTCCAGCTACAATAAATGCGGCCTTAGGATATGTGGTTTCCAGTTTGCATAAAGTCCAGTGTAGTTCCTTGAGGGCCGCTGTGATATCGGCTTGAGTGGGAATATACACGGCTGTGGCTATAACCGAAGAGAATTCGCCTGGGAGTCAATACGGTCGGCATTTGATTGTGAGGTATTCTAGGTCGGATGAACAAAATTACTTGAGTTTCTGTATGTTATTACAATCACACCATGAGTCATTAATCATGAAACACCCACCTCTGCCTTCCTTCTTCCCGGAGAGTTCTTTATTCCTGTCTGCACGATGAACTGAGAACCCAGCTGGCTGTATGGACGGGGACAGTATATCCGGAGAGAGCCATGATTCCGTGAAACATAGTATGTTACAGTCCCTGATGTCTCTCTGGAAGGAGATCCTCGCCCTGAGCTCGTCTACTTTATTGTCCAGGGACTGAACATTAGCTCGTAATATACTCGGAAGCGGAGGATGGTGTGCCCGCCTCCTGAGTCGGACTAGAAGTCCACTCCGAATACCTCTTCTCTGCCGGCGGCGTTTTGGAGTTTCCTCTGGGATAAGTTACCGCCGCTCTTCTTTCGTTTGTTCTTGGCCAATAACACAAAAAACAAACTAAATACTGTAAAGTTGCTTAGGAGCTAGAAGCAGAGCTTCATGTCTGTCGGCGCCGTCTTATTTAAGTCCGTCATCTGTTGAGTAAACTATATACAGGACATTGTACAGGACATTGTACAGGACATTGTACAGGACATTGTACAGGACATTGCACAGGACATTGCACAGGACATTGCACAGGACATTGCACAGGACATTGTACAGGACATTGCACAGGACATTTCACAGGACATTGTACAGGACATTTCACAGGACATTGCACAGGACATTTCACAGGACATTGTACAGGACATTGCACAGGACATTTCACAGGACATTGTACAGGACATTGTACAGGACATTGTACAGGACATTATACAGGACATTGCACAGGACATTGTACAGGACATTATACAGGACATTGCACAGGACATTGTACAGGACATTGCACAGGACATTGTACAGGACATTGTACAGGACATTGTACAGGACATTGTACAGGACATTATACAGGACATTGTACAGGACATTATACAGGACATTGCACAGGACATTGTACAGGGCATTGCACAGGACATTTCACAGGACATTGCACAGGACATTGTACAGGACATTGTACAGGACATTGCACAGGACATTGCACAGGACATTGTACAGGACATTATACAGGACATTGCACAGGACATTATACAGGACATTGCACAGGACATTGTACAGGACATTGCACAGGACATTCCACAGGACATTGCACAGGACATTGCACAGGACATTGCACAGGAAATTTTACAGGACATTACACAGGACATTTCACAGGACATTTCACAGGACAATTCCCTCTATCCACAGCTTCTCCCTTCTTCACTCCTGTAACGGAGCGTCCATCCATCATTTATTTTTATTCCCTCCTCTCTTCCACAGATGAAATGGATCCTTAAACTTATATAGGACAAGGATGTGCATGCCTTCTGTCATCACCCACTGAATTATTCTCCATTCTTTTGGCAGAGAGAGAGAGAGAGGGAGAGATGAGGAGGGGAGAAGGAGAGAGAGAGATAGAGGGGAATGAGGGATAGATATAGAGAGAGGGGAGGCAGACAGACAGACAGAAAGAGAGAGAGAGAGAGCGAGCGAGAGAAAAGGAAGGAGAGAGGGCCTTCCGATGATAAAGAGAAAGAGTTTGGCATGCAACTTAGGGGAAAAAGTAAGTAATTTATTCAAATCAGGACATGGTGAGTGGATTAGGGGTTCAATTAGAGGGGGTGTACAGACGATGGGTAACTAGACATGACTGAGCTGTATACTTAGAGAGATGGAGAGGTTGGGTGATGGAGAGATGGAGAGGGATGTAGAAATGAAGAGATGGAGAGATGGAGAGATGGAGAGGTCGAGGGATGGAGAGGTCGAGGGATGGAGGGATGTAGAGGTGGAGAGGTGGAGAGGTCGAGGGATGGAGAGATGGAGGGATGGAGAAATGGAGAGATGGAGAGATGGAGAAGTCGAGGGATGGAGGTATGGAGGTATGGAGAGATGGAGAGATGGAGAAGTCGAGGGATGGAGAGATGGAGAGGTCGAGGGATGGAGAGATGGAGGGATGGAGAGGTCGAGGGATGGAGAGGTCGAGGGATGGAGGGATGTAGAGGTGGAGAGGTGGAGAGGTCGAGGGATGGAGAGATGGAGGGATGGAGAGACAGAGATGTTGAAGGATGGAGAGGGAGGGATGGAAATATGGAGAAGTGGAGGGATGGTGGTGATAATGACATGAAGGGATGGAGGGATTGAGAGATGGAGAGATTGAGAGGTGGAGAGAAGGAGGGAAGGAGGGACGGATAGGTGGAGGGATGGAGAGGTGGAGGGATGGAGGGATGGAGAGGTGGAGGGATGGAGGGATGGATGTATAGGTGGATGGATGTAGGGATGGAGAGGTGGATGGATGGAGGGATGGATGGATGGATGGATGGAGGGATGGAGAGGTGGATGGATGGAGGGACGGATGTATAGGTGGATGGATGTAGGGATGGATGTATAGGTGGATGGATGGAGGGATGGATGTATAGGTGGATGGATGGAGGGATGGATGGATGGAGGGACGTATAGGTGGAGGGATGGAGAGGTGGAGGGATGGAGGGATGGATGGATGGATGGATGGAGGGATGGAGAGGTGGATGGATGGAGGGACGGATGTATAGGTGGATGGATGTAGGGATGGATGTATAGGTGGATGGATGTAGGGATGGATGTATAGGTGGATGGATGGAGGGATGGATGGATGGAGGGACGTATAGGTGGAGGGATGGAGAGGTGGAGGGATGGATGTATAGGTGGATGGATGTAGGGATGGAGAGGTGGATGGAAGGAGGGATGGAGAGGTGGAGGGATGGAGGGACGGATAGGTGGAGGGATGGAGAGGTGGAGGGATGGAGGGATGGATGTATAGGTGGATGGATGTAGGGATGGATGTATAGGTGGATGGATGGAGGGATGGATGGATGGAGGGATGGATGTATAGGTGGATGGATGGAGGGATGGATGTATAGGTGGATGGATGGATGGGCAGAGGGATGGAGAGGTGGAGGGATGGAGAGGTGGAGGGATGGATGGATGGAGGGATGGAGGGGTGGATGGATGGAGGGATGGAGAGGTGGAGGGATGGAGGGATGGAGAGGTGGATGGATGGAGGGACGGATGTATAGGTGGATGGATGTAGGGATGGATGTATAGGTGGATGGATGGAGGGATGGATGTATAGGTGGATGGATGGATGGATGGATGTATAGGTGGATGGATGGATGGGCAGAGGGATGGAGAGGTGGAGGGATGGAGAGGTGGAGGGATGGATGGATGGAGGGATGGAGGGGTGGATGGATGGAGGGATGGAGAGGTGGAGGGATGGAGGGATGGAGAGGTGGAGGGATGGAGGGATGGAGGGATGGATGGATGGAGGGGTGGATGGATGGAGGGATGGAGGGGTGGATGGATGGAGGGATGGAGAGGTGGAGGGATGGAGGGATGGATGTATAGGTGGATGGATGGATGGGCAGAGGGATGGAGAGGTGGAGGGATGGAGGGATGGAGGGATGGATGGATGGAGGGGTGGAGGGGTGGATGGATGGAGGGATGGAGAGGTGGAGGGATGGAGGGATGGATGTATAGGTGGATGGATGGATGGGCAGAGGGATGGAGAGGTGGAGGGATGGAGGGATGGAGGGATGGATGGATGGAGGGATGGAGGGGTGGATGTATAGGTGGATGGATGTAGGGATGGATGTATAGGTGGATGGATGGAGGGATGGATGGATGGAGGGGTGGATGGATGGAGGGATGGAGAGGTGGATGGATGGAGGGATGGATGGATGGAGGGGTGGATGGATGGAGGGGTGGAGAGATGGAGGGATGGAGAGGTGGATGGATGGAGGGATGGAGAGGTGGATGGATGGAGGGATGGAGAGGTGGAGGGATGGAGGGATGGAGAGGTGGATGGATAGGCAGAGGGGTGGAGAGGTGGAGGGATGGAGGGATGGAGAGGTGGAGGGATGGAGGGATGGAGAGGTGGAGGGATGGAGGGTTGGAGAGGTGGAGGGATGGAGAGGTGGAGGGATGGAGGGACGGATAGGTGGAGGGATGGAGGGACGGATAGGTGGAGGGATGGAGGGATGAGGAGGTGGAGGGATGGAGGGATGGAGGGATGAGGAGGTGGAGGGATGGAGGGATGGAGGGATGAGGAGGTGGAGGGTTGGAGGGTTGGAGAGGTGGAGGGATGGAGGGATGGAGAGGTGGAGGGATGGAGGGATGGAGAGGTGGATGGATAGGCAGAGGGGTGGAGAGGTGGATGGATGGAGGGATGGAGAGGTGGATGGATGGAGGGATGGAGAGGTGGAGGGATGGAGGGATGGAGAGGTGGATGGATAGGCAGAGGGGTGGAGAGGTGGAGGGATGGAGGGATGGAGAGGTGGAGGGATGGAGGGATGGAGAGGTGGAGGGATGGAGGGTTGGAGAGGTGGAGGGATGGAGAGGTGGAGGGATGGAGGGACGGATAGGTGGAGGGATGGAGGGACGGATAGGTGGAGGGATGGAGGGATGAGGAGGTGGAGGGATGGAGGGATGGAGGGATGAGGAGGTGGAGGGATGGAGGGATGGAGGGATGAGGAGGTGGAGGGTTGGAGGGTTGGAGAGGTGGAGGGATGGAGGCCGCTAGAGGGATGGAGGGATGGAGGGTTGGAGAGGTGGAGGGATGGAGGGTTGGAGGAGGGATGGGGGGATGAGGAGGTGGAGGGATGGAGGAGGGATGGGGGGATGGAGGTTGTGTAGCACAATGTAATGTTATAGGAGCTGTTATTCTGTTGAACCCATAGATCCAAGCAGGAGATCTTTTGCCTTTTGGTAAATAAGAATTTGTTCTTAACTGACTTGCCTAGGTAAATAAAGGTTAAATAAATAATACACATGTAATAATAATAATAAAAAATATATGTATATATATTTTTAAAAGTTATTTCCCTCAACATGCTTTCATTGCACCCTTTCAGCCAGTAGAGGGTAGTATTTGTCCATAAATTGTGGAACCATATTCCCCCAGCCTGTGAATCCTCTCTACACATATTTCCCCAGCCTGTGAATCCTCTCTACACGTATTTTCCCCAGCCTGTGAATCCTCTCTACACACATTTCCCCAGCCTGTGAATCCTCTCTACACACATTTCCCCAGCCTGTGAATCCTCTCTACAACATATTTCCCCAGCCTGTGAATCCTCTCTACAACATATTTCCCCAGCCTGTGAATCCTCTCTACATATTTCCCCAGCCTGTGAATCCTATCTACACACATTTCCCCAGCCTGTGAATCCTCTCTACACATATTTCCCCAGCCTGTGAATCCTCTCTACATATTTCCCCAGCCTGTGAATCCTCTCTACAACATATTTCCCCAGCCTGTGAATCCTCTCTACACACATTTCCCCAGCCTGTGAATCCTCTCTACACACATTTCCCCAGCCTGTGAATCCTCTCTACACACATTTCCCCAGCCTGTGAATCCTCTCTACACATATTTCCCCAGCCTGTGAATCCTCTCTACACATATTTCCCCAGCCTGTGAATCCCCTCTACACATATTTTCCCAGCCTGTGAATCCTCTCTACAACATATTTCCCCAGCCTGTGAATCCTCTCTACAACATATTTTCCCAGCCTGTGAATCCTCTCTACAACATATTTCCCCAGCCTGTGAATCCCCTCTACAACATATTTCCCCAGCCTGTGAATCCTCTCTACAACATATTTCCCCAGCCTGTGAATCCTCTCTACAACATATTTCCCCAGCATGTGAATCCTCTCTACAACATATTTCCCCAGCCTGTGAATCCTCTCTACAACATATTTCCCCAGCCTGTGAATCCTCTCTACATATTTCCCCAGCCTGTGAATCCTATCTACACACATTTCCCCAGCCTGTGAATCCTCTCTACACACATTTCCCCAGCCTGTGAATCCTCTCTACACACATTTCCCCAGCCTGTGAATCCTCTCTACACACATTTCCCCAGCCTGTGAATCCTCTCTACACATATTTCCCCAGCCTGTGAATCCTCTCTACAACATATTTCCCCAGCCTGTGAATCCTCTCTACACATATTTCCCCAGCCTGTGAATCCTCTCTACACACATTTCCCCAGCCTGTGAATCCTCTCTACACATATTTCCCCAGCCTGTGAATCCTCTCTACAACATATTTCCCCAGCCTGTGAATCCTCTCTACACAGAGGAAAGTCTGCTGACCTCCAGTTTTAACCGTTTAACTGATCGTGTCTTTTTTTTTAAAGAAGTATTGCTATCCTTAGCAATGGAGAACGCTACATTGTAAAATCATTTAAATAATAAATATGTTTCTGTGTGAAATGTTTGTGAAAAGAATGATTGAATCAAAGTGGATTGGTATGTAGGTAACATAACAGGTTATATTTCAAATATCGATTATGATTTCTGTAGGTAACATAACAGGTTATATTTCAAATATCGATTATGATTTCTGTTTACGTGGGGACACAATCTTATCACAACAATGCTATTACTTACTGTCATTTGTGGTCAGTATTATTCAGTATTATTTACCAACAAATACCTTTCTTCAAAAGAAAGAAACCACTTTCCTTTAGTGAATGACTTTTGTTTCCCACAAAATACAGGAAGTCCTTGAGAAAACGTTTTATTTCGTGTCCACATGAAAAACACAAATCTCATTCTTAATTCCTCACTGAGATCTGGTTTCTAGGCTCATTATGGCTCCGTTCTATGTCTATGTTGTATGGGAAATAAAGAAACGAGTTAGGACGGAGTTACCGTTGCTGCTCAGACGTATGACACACACACACACACACACACACACACACACACACACACACACACACACACACACACACACACACACACACACACACACACACACACACACACACACACACACACACATACATACATACACACACACACACACACATACACACACACACACACACACACACATACATACACACACACACACACACACACACACACACACACACACACACACACACACACACACACACACACACATACATACATACATACATACATACATACATACATACATACATACATACATACACACATACATATAACATACCCCTCTGTTTACGCTGCTGCTACTCTCTGTTTATCAGATATGCATAGTCACTTTAACTATACATTCATGTACATACTACCTCAATTGGGCCGACCAACCAGTGCCCCCGCACATTGGCTAACCGGGCATTGTGTCCCACCAACCCCTCTATTTACGCTACTGCTACTCTCTGTTCATCATATATGCATAGTCACTTTAACCATATCTACATGTACATACTACCTCAATCAGCCTGACTAACCGGTGTCTGTATGTAGCCTCTCTACTGTATATAGCCTCTCTACTGTATATAGCCTCTCTACTGTGTATAGCCCCTCTACTGTATATAGCCTCTCTACTGTATGTAGCCTCTCTACTGTATATAGCCTCTCTACTGTATATAGCCTCTCTACTGTATATAGCCTCTCTACTGTATGTAGCCTCTCTACTGTATATAGCCTCTACTGTATATAGCCTCGCTACTGTATATAGCCTCTCTACTGTATATAGCCCCTCTACTGTATATAGCCTCTCTACTGTATATAGCCTCTCTACTGTATATAGCCTCTACTGTATATAGCCTGGCTACTGTATATAGCCTCTCTACTGTATATAGCCTCTACTGTATATAGCCTCTCTACTGTATATAGCCTCTCTACTATATATAGCCTCTCTACTGTATATAGCCTCTACTGTATATAGCCTCTCTACTATATATAGCCTCTCTACTGTGTATAGCCTCTACTGTATATAACCTCTCTACTGTATATAGCCTCTCTACTATATATAGCCTCTCTACTGTATATAGCCTCTACTGTATATAGCCTCTCTACTGTATATAGCCTCTCTACTGTATATAGCCTCTCTACTGTATATAGCCTCTCTACTGTATATAGCCTCTCTACTGTATATAGCCTCTCTACTGTATATAGCCTCACTACTGTATATAGCCTCTCTACTGTATATAGCCTCTCTACTGTATATAGCCTCTCTACTGTATATAGCCTCACTACTGTATATAGCCTCACTACTGTATATAGCTTCACTACTGTATATAGCCTCACTACTGTATATAGCCTCTCTACTGTATATAGCCTCACTACTGTATATAGCCTCTCTACTCTATATAGCCTCTATATAGGTCTACTACACCTGTTGTATTCAGCATTTCACTGTAAGGTCTACTACACCTGTTGTATTCAGCATTTCACTGTAAGGTCTACTACACCTGTTGTATTCAGCATTTCACTGTGAGGTCTACTACACCTGTTGTATTCAGCATTTCACTGTGAGGTTGTATTCGGCGCACGTGACAAATAAACGTTGATTTGATTTATTATCCTGCTGATAATACTTAGATTTTATAGTTTGTGTCAAACAGACTAAGGCCGGGATTCAATCCAAAAGGACTTTGTCAATAACACATTTTTTAAAGGCAATGTTTCCCGCGTTTGCGGAGACAACATTCAAGGTACGAGCTGAAGGAGAGAATTAGAGGAGGAGGGGAGGAGAGGAAGATGGAGAGGTGGAGAGGTGGAGGGGTGGAGAGGTGGAGGGGAGGAGAGGTGGAGGGGAGGAGAGGTGGAGGGGAGGAGAGGAGGAGGGGAGGAGAGGAAGATGGAGAGGTGGAGAGGTGGAGGGGAGGAGAGGTGGAGGGGAGGAGAGGTGGAGGGGAGGAGAGGAAGGTGGAGAGGTGGAGAGGTGGAGAGGTGGAGAGGTCGAGGGGTGGAGAGGTTGAGGGGAGGAGAGAGGGAGGGGAGGAGAGGTGGAGGAGAGGAGAGGAGAGGTGGAGGGGAGGAGAGGTGGAGGGGTGGAGAGGAGGAGGGGAGGAGAGGTGGAGGGGTGGAGAGGTGGAGGGGAGGAGAGGTGGAGGGGAGGAGAGGAGGAGGGGAGGAGAGGGAGATGGAGAGGTGGAGAGGTGGAGGGGTGGAGAGGTGGAGGGGTGGAGAGGTGGAGGGGTGGAGGGGAGGAGAGGTGGAGGGGAGGAGAGGAGGAGGGGAGGAGAGGGAGATGGAGAGGTGGAGAGGTGGAGGGGTGGAGAGGTGGAGGGGTGGAGAGGTGGAGAGGTGGAGGGGTGGAGAGGTGGAGGGGTGGAGAGGTGGAGGGGAGGAGAGGTGGAGGGGAGGAGAGGTGGAGGGGTGGAGAGGTGGAGGGGGGGAGAGGTGGAGGGGAGGAGAGGTGGAGGGGTGGAGAGGTGGAGGGGAGGAGAGGTGGAGGGGTGGAGAGGTGGAGGGGAGGAGAGGTGGAGGGGAGGAGAGGTGGAGAGGTATGTCTCATGGTTAATGAACAGGGTGTATCTTTCCCCCCTCTTTGTATCGCCCCTCTCTCTGTATCTCTCTCCCCCCTCTCTCTATCTCTCTCCCCCCTCTCTGTATCTCTCTCCCCCTGTGTTTATCTCTCTTCCCTCTCTCTTTATCTCTCTCCTCCTCTCTCTCACTCTCTCCTCCTCTCTCTCCCGCTCTTGATATCTCTCTCGCCCCCTCTCTCTTTATCTCTCTCCTCTTCTCTCTCACTCTCTCTGTATCTCTCTCCCGCTCTTGATATCTCTCCCTCCCCCTCTCTCTTTATCTCTCTCCTCCTCTCTCTCACTCTCTCTGTATCTCTCTCCTGCTCTTGATATCTCTCTCTGCCCCTCGCTCTGTATCTCTCTTCCGCTCTTGATATCTCTCTCTCCCCCTCTCTCTGTATCTCTCTCCCGCTCTTGATATCTCTCTCTCCCCCTCTCTCTTTATCTCTCTCCTCCTCTCTCTCACTCTCTCTGTATCTCTCTCCCGCTCTCGATTTCTCTCTCTTCCCCTCTCTCTTTATCTCTCTCCCGCTGTCACGCCCTGACCTTAGAGATCCTTTTTATTCTCTAATTGGTTAGGTCAGGGTGTGACTAGGGTGGGCAATCTATGTGTTCTATTTCTATGTTGGCCTTGTATGGTTCCCCAATCAGAGGCAGCTGTCTATCGTTGTCTCTGATTGGGGATCATACTTAGGCAGCCTGTTTTCCCACCTTAGTTTGTGGGATCTTGTTTTTTGCATAGTCGCTGTCTAGCCCTGCAGAACTTTACGTTTGGTTTTGTATTGTAGTTCAGTATTAAAAATAATGAACATTTTCCGCACTGCGCTTTGGTCTCATTCATCTGACGACGGACGTAACACCCGCTCTCTGTATTTCTCTCCCTCTCTGATTCTCTCTCTCCCTCTCTGATTCTCTCTCTCCCTCTCTGATTCTCTCTCTCCCTCTCTGATTCTCTCTCTCTGTATCTCTCTCCCTCTCTGATTCTGTCTCTCCCTCTCTGATTCTGTCTCTCCCTCTCTGATTCTCTCTCTCCCTCTCTGATTCTCTCTCTCCCTCTCTGATTCTCTCTCTCCCTCTCTGATTCTCTCTCTCCCTCTCTGATTCTCTCTCTCCCTCTCTGATTCTCTCTCTCTGTATCTCTCTCCCTCTCTGATTCTCTCTCTCCCTCTCTGATTCTCTCTCTCCCTCTCTGATTCTCTCTCTCCCTCTCTGATTCTCTCTCTCCCTCTCTGATTCTCTCTCTCCCTCTCTGATTCTCTCTCTCTGTATCTCTCTCCCTCTCTGATTCTCTCTCTCCCTCTCTAATTCTCTCTCTCCCTCTCTGATTCTCTCTCTCTGTATCTCTCTCCCTCTCTGATTCTCTCTCTCCCTCTCTGATTCTGTCTCTCCCTCTCTGTATCTCTCTCCCCTCTCTTTATAAATTGTTCAATTCAATATGCTTTATTGGCATGACGTAACAATGTGCGTATTGCCAAAGCTTACTTTGGATATTTACAATATTAAAATAATAAGAATCAAAATTGTCAACGGGACAACAGTAACAACATAAATTGAACAATAATTATAAGCATACAGTAGAGGACATGTGCAGGTTGACTGGGTGATTCATATCTCTCTCTCTCTCTCTCTCTCTCTCTCTCTCTCTCTCTCTCTCTCTCTCTCTCTCTCTCACTCTCCCCTCTCTCTCTCTCTTTCTGAATCCAGTGACAGTGGAAGGTCAGATCTCAGACTCCATGTTATGAAACTGTTGGAACGCGGTGAAAATGGATGATGTAGCCATTGTCGTGTCTTTGGCATCATTAAAAGTGAAGACTGTTAATTTTATCAAATCAATTCTCTGCAATTATTATTACATGATTAAACAAATCATGTAAATGTAATTAAACTAGGAAGTTGGGGCACCAAGGAAAATATTCAGATTACAAAGTTAAAATTTACCTAATATAACTCTTCAGATAGTTTAATATCTGATCAATTGGTCTTCTAATTAATTAATTATTCTTTACCTCACGTCAGTCTCATTCCAAACATTGTTAATTGTTGGTTATCTGCACGAACTCAACCTTTACTATGAATCATCCATGCACCAATTGTCTTAAGCATTTATTTACTAACTAAATAATCACAGAAATGCATAAACAAACAAACAGTAGCTATGCTTACAAGGAAATGATAAGGGGAGGTTCCCTAGTGGGCTAATCCAATATGACGGCTTGGTGGACAAAGGGAAGTGGTTGTGGACTAAAAAGGCGGGAAAGAACAAAAAGAGTCACTACACAGTTTAATAATATATTAATTTAAAAATCTTTTGCACATGAACTCTCACTCAGTCGGGAATAATTGCAATCAATATACATTTACACCCAGTGTGTCGTCGTGATCTCTGTTGGAATCGTCCTTCTGTTGGAGAGCCAGTTCATCATCGTCTCTCTCTCTGCTTCCCTGAAGCTCAGTTTTTTTGTGTGGTTAGAATGGATACTTCAGAGTACCATTCAGCAATGTTCTCATAGAGTAGATGTTTCGGGCGGTTGTCGGTCTTTGCATCCCAGGTTAACATCATTCCTAGCTGCAGACTAGTAATTAGTATCGAAGATTTGCTCTTATTCTGTCGGGATCGATAGTCTCAGAGTTATAACCATTCCCAGCCATGTGGCCAATGCTCTGCTCCACGTGGTATGGTTAGGAATTCAACAACTATTGCACACTCAGCTGAGGTTTTTTAGGTTTTTGTGGTCTGAAGAGGATTTCCTCAGGAGGGGGATTTATTCGTAACAGTAGAAAAGGGCTGTTTTGTAAGAGGTGTGTAACTGGCTGCAGGGAAGTCAGGCGAAGGAGAGCAGAAATGGGCAACAACCGGAGCACTTTAATAAGGCAAAATAAACTGTACCCAGAACAGCAAAAAACGGGTCGAAATAATCCGTCGCAAACCAGTCTAGATACATACACTTTACAACAAACAATACATCACACAGACATGGGGGGAACAGAGGATAATATACACGCAGAGTAATGAGGGGATGTAAAGCAGGTGTGCGGGAAAACAAGACAAAACAAATGGAAAATGAAAAGGTGGAGCGGCGGTGACATGTTCCATGACTCCAGGTCATGTCTGTGCTCACGGGGCAGGGCCAATGACTTAGTTAAACTTTAAAGGAAATACAATTCTTTCACATTAAAGGTTTAACATCATATAACATCATTTCACAAATAGTTTCAACTTTACTCATTCATTTTATACAACAATTAGATGCAAACTCCATAATTGAGAAATGCACATATTCAGAGATATAGTTATGTGTGTTTCCTGTCCTCTCTGAGGTCACCAAATGAAACACACTCGTCATACCCGTCCCTTAAGTATCCAAGGACCATTCCCACCTTCTCACAAGTGGACATTTTGTATCAAATCCCCATTTTGGGGATTTAGGAGTTTGCGATGTGAAATCCTTTGTTCTCTCAATGTGTCTCTTTCTGCATGGCCAGGGGGAGAGAGTCTCCTCCAGGAATTTACGACCTGAGATAACAGAACCTGAGAGAGAGAGAGAGAGAGAGAGAGAGAGAGAGAGAGAGAGAGAGAGAGAGAGAGAGAGAGAGAGAGAGAGAGAGATTCACTGTGAACGGTGCATGTCGACTCAATCGGGAAATAACATTTAAATATGGTATTGTCGACAAAGCGGGATCGAATTGTTTATATTAATATATTGTTTAGTAATGCAGTGAATCAAACAGCTGTGTCTTTCCCTTGATTAGTTGGCTCTGCGAGCCCCCTCTCAGTCAATGTATTTTCTGTAATGACCTTACAGACAGCCATTTGGATAGAGACACACATCTGTCTGTTTGGTAATCATCTGGACGATTGGGCAAAGAGGAGAGGAGGAGACATGGAAGGAGGCGAGGAGGAGAGGAGGACAGGAGTAGAAGACTGTTTGTACTCCTCCTTAGTACATCTGTCTAATGCCTTAAGTGACAAGAGAATGTTGCAGTATTAGAATCTCTTGATGAGTGGACAGCTCATCCCTCTTCTGAATTTAATAGACTGATGTATTGCTCCGTTCCCTGTGGCTAGCCCGGTATCTTGTAGAAGCTTTCTGTCAACCGTCTGTCTGTGTGTGTGTTGTGTGTTGTGTGTTGTGTGTTGTGTGTTGTGTGTTGTGTGTTGTGTGTTGCGTGTTGCGTGTTGCGTATTGCGTGTTGCGTGTTGCGTGTTGCGTGTTGCGTGTTGTGTGTGTTGTGTTGTGTGTTGCGTGTTGCGTGTTGCGTGTTGTGTGTGTGTTGTGTGTGCGTGCGGATGCTTTCTCTTCTGAGAACTTATATTCATAGGGGAATATTCTATTATCAATAAAAAGAGGAGTTGCCGTAGAAACACTCTGGGTAATGCTGTATAATATTATATCATTAACAACACTCTGGGTAATGCTGTATAATATTATACCATTAACAACACTCTGGGTAATGCTGTATAATATTATACCATTAACAACACTCTGGGTAATGCTGTATAATATTACACCATTAACAACACTCTGGGTAATGCTGTATAATATTATACCATTAACAACACTCTGGGTAATGCTGTATAATATTATTCCATTAACCTCTCTTGGGTAGGGGGTAGTATTTTGAATTTTACGCTAGCGTCCCACCTGCCCATAAGAAGTTTTAACAACACACTGACATAAAGCTCAAAAACCTCTCAGGGAATTTGTTCAGCCACAATTTTCTCCTCATGCTCACATTAGTTTGTATTTACACTCTTAGAAATAAAAGGTGCTAAGTAGAACCATACAGGGTTGTTCAGTAGAACCATACAGGGTTGGTCAGTAGAACCATACAGGGTTGTTCAGTAGAACCATACAGGGTTGGTCAGTAGAACCATACAGTGTTGTTCAGTAGAACCATACAGGGTTGGTCAGTAGAACCATACAGGGTTGGTCAGTAGAACCATACAGGGTTGGTCAGTAGAACCATACAGGGTTGTTCAGTAGAACCATACAGGGTTGTTCAGTAGAACCATACAGGGTTGTTCAGTAGAACCATACAGGGTTCTTGTCCCCATAGGGGAAACATTTTTGGTGCTGGGTAGAACCCTTTGTAGAGGGTTCCATCTAGAACCCTCTATGTAGGGTTCTTCAATAAAAACTGTATATGGTTCTACCTTGAACCCTCTATGAAGGTTTCTACCAAGAACCATTTTATCATCTAAAGGTTCATCATAGAACCATCTCTGAATGGTTCTACCGAGAACCATTTCATCTGTGGAGGGTTCTTCCTAGAACCATCTATGAATGGTTCCACCAGCCTTATCAGCCTTGTTAGCCTTTAAAATTGTATTATTTATGACAAAACAGTACATATATTGCAAGACCTTAAATTAAGGGCCTAGCTATACCCTAACACAGTGGTGTTAGGAAACTTCTTGACAGAGATTACAGCCTCGAGTCTTCTTGGGTATGACGCTACAAGCTTGGCACACCTGTATTTGGAAAGTTTCTCACATTCTTCTCTGCAGATCCTCTCAAGCTCTGTCAGGTTGGATGGGGAGCGTTGCTGCACAGCTATTTTCAGGTCTTTCCAAAGATGTTCGATCGAGTTCAAGTCCGGGCTCTGGCTGGACCACTCAAGGACATTCAGAGACTTGTCCCAAAGCCATTACTGCGTTGTCTTGCCTGTGTGCTTAGGGTCGTTGTTCTGTTGAAAGGGGAACTTTCGCCCCAGTCTGAGGTCCTGAGCGCTCTGGAGCAGGTTTTCAACAATGATCTCTCTGTGCTCTCTGTGCTCTGTTCATCTTTGCCTCAATCCTGACTCGTCTCCCAGTCCCTGCCGCTGAAAAACATCTCCACAGCATGATGCTGCCACCACTATGCTTCACCGTATGGATGGTGCCAGATTTCCTCCAGATGTGACGCTTGGCATTCAGGTCAAAATGTTCAATTTTGGTTTCATGAGACCAGATAATCTTGTTTCTCATGGTCTGAGAGTCCTTTAGGTGCCTTTTGGCAAACTCCAAGCGGGCTGTCATGTGCCTTTTACTGAGGAGTGGCTTCCGTCTGGCCACTCTACCATAAAGGTCTGATTGGTGGAGTGCTGCAGAGATGGTTGTCCTTATGGAAGGTTCTCCCATATCCACAAATAAACTCTAGAGCTCTGTCAGAGTGACCATCGGGTTCTTTGTCACCTCCCAGGCCAAGGCCCTTCTCCCCCGATTGCTCAGTTTGGCCGGACAGCCAGCTCTAGGAAGAGTCTTGGTTGTTCCAAACATCTTCAATTGAAGAATGATAGAGGTCGCTGTGTTCTTGGGGACCTTCAATGCTGCAGAAATGTTTTGAGACCTGTGCCTCAACACAATCTTCTCTCGGAGCTCTTCGAACAATTCCTTCCACCTCATGGCTTGGTTCCTGCTCTGACATGAACTGTCAACTGTGGGACCTTATATAGACAGGTGTGTGTGCCTTTCCAAATCATGTCCAATCATTTGAATTTACCACAGGTGGACTCCAATGAAGTTGTAGAAACATCTCAAGGATGATCAATGGAAGCAGGATGCACCTGAGCTCAATTTCAAGTCTCATAGCAAAAGGTCTGAATACTTATATAATAAGCCATGTCAAAAAACCTGCTCTCACTTTGTCATTATGGGGTATTGTGTGTAGATTGGAATTTGTTTTCTTTAATCCATTGAATTTGTGTTCTTTAGTCCTTTTAAGAATACGTTTGTAATGTAACAAAATGTGGAAAAAGTCAAGGGGTCTGAATACATTCCGAAGGGGCTGTATATAAAAAAGTAGGTGGATACCCCTTCAAATCAGTGGATTCTTTCAGACACGCACCCATTGCTGACAGGTGCATACAATCGAGCACACAGCCATGCAATCTCCATAGACAAACCTTGGCAGTAGAATGGCCCTTACTGAAGAGCTCAGTGACTTTCTAAGTGGCAGCGTCATATGTTGCCACCTTTCCAACAAGTAATTTCATAAAATTTCTGCCCTGTTAGTGGTGCCTCAGTCAACTGTAAGTGCTGTTATTGTGAAGTGGAAACGTCAAGGAGCAACAGCGGCTCAGCTGCGAAGTGGTAGGCCACACAAGCTCACAGAACAGACGAGTGAGCGGTTTCCTGTTTGCTTATTTCCTTATGACTGAGTGCGGTCTTAGCCCCAGCGTCCGTCTATGGTTATAAATAAAGAGCCACGGAAAGTATAGATGAAAACTCTCTTGGCAAATAGTGTGGTCTGCAGTTTGTCATAAGATAATCTACTTCATGCGAGCAAAATCTAGAGACTTCCTTAGATTTCATGCACCAACTTTTGCTTACAAATATGCACAGACCGCCCCCCTCGTCTTACCAGAGTGTGCTGTTCTATCCTGCCGGTGCAGCGTGTATCCCGCTAGCTGAATATCCATGTCATCATTCAGCCACGATTCAGTGAAACATAAGATGTTACAGTTTTTGATGTCCCGTTGGTAGGATTTTCGTGATCGTACCTCGTACGTAACACCACGTTAATTAGGGATAGGCGTCCCATCAACGGGGCAGTTGTGAATCATGCAGTGCCGTGTGTCACGATCGCAGATTTTAGAGAAACAACGAATGTTGGTACATATAAGTGTCTTATATCGGCTGAAAGCTTAAATTCTTGTTAATATAACGGCACTGTCCAATTTACAGTAGCTATTACTGTGAGAAAAGGCCATGCTATTGTTAGAGGAGAGCTCCTAACAACAAAACCATTTTTTTCACCGCGAAAGGTTTGATAAATTCACCTCTGAAGGTGAATTCTGAAATCTTGCTCTGATTTATCATCCAAAGGGTCCCAGAGATAACAAGAAGTGTCGTTTTGTTAGATAAAATTATTTTTCATATCCTAAAAAGGTCCATATAGTATGCACGATCGATGTAGTATTTCCACTCGTTCAATTTGCAAAGAAAGGAATCTGTGAAAATATAACCCTAAACGTTGTTTCAACCAGTCAAATCACGTTCGTATGTATTCCTCAGAGATCCTGAATTTAACCAGACTTCACTATATCATTAGGAGTGTAGAATATCCTATAGGACACCAAATTTGGTCAGAGAGCGACGCCTTCATGGCAATGACTTGATTGACTGTAACTTTGTCAGATAAGCCTTAATCGGGGTCAAACAAATCTAGCCAATGAGCTGGGCTTTACGGGAGTATGTGGTTTGCTGCTAACCTTGTGCGACAGCAAGCCTTTTCCTTTTGGACAAAAACTGCAAGAATATGTAGAGTTATGAAGTTATGAAAACTGGGTGTTTTGCAAATGTTGAACTTACAAAATGGCTACTAATACTGGAAAAGCTAAATCAAAGTTCAAGTATAGAGATTTGATGATATTCTTGCTGAAAAATGTAAATGTAAATGTGTCCTTCACGATTTTCTAAAATGTACCTGGGTGACTTCACACTAAATGTCATGTAGCTTGCTCATACTTCAAGTTGTCAGTCTGAAAACGTTGCACGTACACTGCTGCCCTCTTGTGGATACCATCGGAATTACAACCAGTGATGGCTGGAACTTTTCTGTTGCATTTCAAAGATGGTGGTAGAAAAAAAAGTAGTTTTTTTATTTTGTATGTTCTTTTACCAGATCTATTGTGTTATATTCTCCTGCATTCAATTCACATTTCCACAAACTTGAAAGTGTTTCCTTTCATATGGTTAAGGCTAGCGTTAGATTGGGAGGATGATAAAGGCTAGTGTTAGATTGGGGGGGATTTAACCTGTTGGGGATGGGGGCGCTGTTTAGACTATTTATGCTAATGTGGCTAATTTTTTAAACGGCTTCCCACAAAATCCTTGATCGTACAATATGCATATTATTATTATTATTGGATAGAAAACAGTCTATAGTTTCTATAGGAGTTGAAATTTTGTCTCTAAGTGGAACAGAGCCCATTCTACAGCAATTTCCCTGACATGGAGTCAGATTTGAGAAACGTTGGCCACTTTTCTGAAGTCATTTAAACGGGCACTGTCGTTGCTATGACTATACGGACACTTCTTACGTCTTCCCCTGGATGCCTTTACGTGATGACGATTCCAACGGGCTCGATTGCTCGTTCACAGGCCCTACAAATGAAAAAAACCTTTAGCTAGCAAGTCTTTTCTTGCTGCGTAACGCGCGTGGAAGACACCGACCCTCTCCTGTTCCAAGCGTTAGTTTAGCCTGTTATATTTCTCCGGTCATCTTTTCACTCGTTATAGGAGTTACAAACATCACAAAGTAGTTAATTTAAAGCGTTTTATAGCAATTTATATCCGTTTAGTGCGATTTTGGGACATTTATTTTTGCAACGATGTGAAAAGTTGGTCACGCTTTTCAGTTCATCCCGAACGTAGTTGACATTTCCACATGGCAAGAGGACAGCTTTCCACCAAAAGACGATTTCTCCCAAGAAAGGATCCTTTGCCCAAGATACTGATGGAAGAACAGCTCAAGGTAGGACATTTTTATTATGATAAATCGTGTTTCTGTCGAAACATTTTAGTGGCTTAGGACGCCATGTTTTTTGACGTAGCTTCGCTTGGCGCAAACTGTATTGAAAAGTAAGGATAAATTAAAAAATGTAATAACGCAATTGTATTAAGAATTAAATTGTCTATCAATCCCTGTCCACCCTATATTTTTTAGTCACGTTTATGAGTATTTATGTATAAGAGTAGATCACTGTCTAAGTGGCGCAAGGACGTTTTCTTTACCAGCTTGTCTACATTTCACATTGTCTAACCATGATTTTGGTGGCTAAATATAAACATTTTCGATCAAACTGTATATGCATGTTGTAATGTGATGTTACAGGAGTGTCATCGGAAGAATTCTGAGAAGGTTAGTGAAAAAATTAATATCTTTTGGCGATGTTGACTTTTATCGCTCACTTTGGCTAGAATCAATGCTGGGCTGCTAATTGCTATGTGCTAAGCTAATATAACGATTTATTGTGTTTTCGCTGTAAGACACTTAGAAAATCTGAAATATTGTCTGTATTCACAGGATCTGTGTCTTTCGATTCGTGTATGCTGTGTATTTTTACGAAATGTTTGATGATTAGTAGTTAGGTAAACACGTTGCTCATTGTAATTATTCTAGTCCATTTGTGATGGTGGGTGCAATTGTAAACTATGCCATCTACCTGAAATATGCACTTTTTTCTAACAAAACCTATCCCATACCATAAATATGTTATCAGACTGTCATCTAATGAGTTTTTTTGTTGGTTAGAGGCTATAAATATCTTAGTTTAGCCGAATTGGTGATGGCTACTGGTGTTGGTGGACAAATAAAAGATGGTGGAATATGCTAATGTGTTTTTAGGTAATAGATGTACATCTTTACATATTGTGTCTTCCCTGTAAAACATTTTAAAAATCGGAAATGTTGACTGGATTCATAAGATCTGTGTCTTTCATTAGCTGTATTGGACTTTAATGTGTGAAAGTTAAATATTTTAAAAAAATATTTTTTTTGAATTTCGCGGCACTGGTTTTTCAGTGGGGGGGGGGGGGGAGTGCCGCTAGCGGCACGCTGATCCTAGACAGGTTAAATAAAAAAAATTGACCCTTATTTAACCAGGTAGGAGTTCAAGTAGGAGGTACAAGTTCTCATTTACAACTGCGACCTGACCAAGATAAGACAAGCAGTGCGACAAAAACAACAACACAAACGTACAGTCAATAACACAATACAATAATCTATGTACAGTGTGTGCAAATGTAGAAGAGTACGGAGGTAAAGGCAATAAATAGGCCATAGAGGCGAAATAATAACAATTTAGCATTAACTCTGGAGTGATAGATGTGCAGATGATGATGTGCAAGTAGATATACTGGGGTGCAAAAGAGCAAGAGGATAAATAACAATATGGGGATGAGGTAGTTGGGTGTGCTATTTACAGATTGGCTGTGTACAGGTACAATGATCAATAAGCTGCTCTGACAGCTGGTGCTTAAAGTTAGAGAGGGAGATATAAGATTCCAGCTTCAGTGATTTTTGCAATTCGCTCCAGTCACTGGCAGCAGAGAACTGGAAGGAGAGACGGCCAAAGGAAGTGTTGGCTTTGGGGGTGACCATTGAAATATACCTGCTGGAGCGCTTGCTTCGGGTGGGTGTTGCTATGGTGACCAGTGAACTGAGATAAGGCGGCACTTTACCTAGCATAGCCTTGTAGATGACCTGGAGCCAGTGGGTTTGGCGACGAATATGTAGTGAGGGCCAGCCGACTAGGGCATACAGGTCGCAGTGGTGGGTAGTATATGGGGCTTTGGTGACAAAACGGATGGCACTGTGAAATACTATATCCCGTTTGCTGAGTAGAGTGTTGGAGGCTATTTTGTAGATGACATCACCGAAGTCGAGGATCGGTAGGATAGTCAGTTTTACGAGGGTATGTTTGGCAACATGAGTGAAGGAGGCTTTGTTGTGAAATAGGAAGCCAATTCTACATTTAATTTTGGATTGAGATGCTTAATGTGAGTCTGGAAGGAGAGTTTACAGTCTAGCCAGACATCTAGGTATTTGTAGTTGTCCACATATTCTAAGTCAGAACCGTCCAGAGTAGTGATGCTAGTCAGGCGGGTGCAGGCAACAATCGGTTAGTTCGTTTTACTAGCATTTAAAAGCTCCACGGAAGGAGAGTTGTATGACATTGAAGCTCGTTTGAAGGTTTGTTAACACAGTGTCCAAAGAAGGGCCAGAAGTATACAGAATGGTGTCATCTGCGTAGAGGTGGATCAGAGAATCACATGCAGTAAGAGCGACAACATTGATATATACAGAGAAGATTTGAACCCTGTGGCAACCCCATAGAGAGTGCCCGAGGTCCGGACAACAGACCCCCTCAATTTGACACACTGAACTCTATCAGAGATGTAGTTGGTGAACCATACAAGGCAGTCATTTAAGAAGCCAAGGCTGTCGAGTCTGCCAATAAGAATGTGGTGATTGACAGAGTCGAAAGCCTTGGCCAGGTTGATGAAGACGAGGTGCTGAGGAGCACCAATGACCAGCTCGGAAACAAGATTGCATAGCGGAGAAGGTACGGTGGGATTCAAAATGATCAGTGATCTGTTTGTTAACTTGGCTTTCAAAGATTTTAGAAAGGCAGGGCAGGATGGATATAGGTCTATAACAGTTTGGGTCTGGAGTGGCTCCCCCTTTGAAGAGGGGGATGACCGCGGCAGCTTTCAAACTTTGGGGACCTCAGACGATACGAAAGAGAAGTTGAACAGGCTAGTAATAGGGGTTGTAACAATTTAGGTGGATAATTTTAGAAAGAGAGGGTCCAGATTGTCTAGCCCAGCTGATTTGTAGGAATTTAGATTTTGCAGAACTTTCAGGACATCAGCTGTCTGAATTATGGTGAAGGAGAAGCGGGGAGGGGGGGGAGGGGGGCTTGGGCAAGTTGCTGCAGGGGGTGCTGAGCTGTTGGCTGGGGTATGGGTAGCCAGGTGGAAAGCATGGCCAGCCGTAGAAAAATGCTTATTGAAATGATCGATTATCGTAGATGTATCAGTGGTGACAGTGTTTCCTAGCCTCAGTGCAGTGTGCAGCTGGGAGGAGGTGCTCTTGTTCTCCATGGACTTTACAGTGTCCCAAAACTTTTTGGAATTAGTGCTACAGGATGCACATTTCTGTTTGATAAAGCTAGCCTTAGCCTTTATAACTGACTGAGTATTTTGGTTCCTGACTTCCCTGAAATTTTGCATTTCGTTTATTCGATGCTAATGCTGAACGCCACAGGATGTTTTGTGCTGGTCAAGGGCAGTGAAGTCTGGGGTGAAGGGCTATATCTGGGCTATATCAAGGGCTATATCTGTTGTTAGTTCTACATTTTTTGAATGGGGCGTGCTTATTGAAGATGGCGTGGAAAGCACTTTTAAAGAGCAACCGGGTATCCTCTATTGATGGGATGAGGTCAATATCCTTCCAGGATACCCGGGCCAGGTTGATTAGAAAGGCCTGCTCGCTGAAGTGTTTTAGGGAGCGTTTGACAGTGATGAGGGGTGGTCATTTGACCATGGACCCATTACGGATGCAGACAATGAGGCAGTGATCGCTGAGATCCTGGTTGAAAACAGCAGAGGTGTATTTAGAGGGCAAGTTGGTCAGGATGATATCTAAGCAGGTGCCCATGGTTACGGATTTAGGGTTGTACCTGGTAAATTCCTTAATAATTTGTGTGAGATTGAGGGCATCAAGCGTAGATTGTAGGACGGCCGGGGTGTTAAGCATATCCCAGTTTAGGTCACCTAACAGTACGAACTCTGAAGATAGATGGGGAGCAATCAGTTCACATATGGTGTCCAGGGCACAGCTGGGGGCAGAGGGAGGTCTATAACAAGCGGCAACAGTGAGAGACTTGTTTCTGGAAAGGTGGATTTGTAGAAGTTGAAGCTCTAATTTTTGGGGTACAGACTTGGATAGTAAGACAGAACTCTGCAGGCTCTCTCTACAGTAGATTGCAACTCTGCCCCCTTTGGCAGTTCTATCTTATTGGAAGATGTTATAGTTAGGGATGGACATTTCAGGATTTTAGGTGGCCTTCCTAAGCCATGATACAGACACTGCTAGGACATCAGGGTTGGCGGAGTGTGCTAAAGCAAACATTAAAACAAACTTAGGGAGGAGGCTTCTAATGTTAACATGCATGAAACCAAGCCTTTTACGGTTACAGAAGTCAACAAATGAGAGCACCTGGGGAATGGGAGTGGTGCTGGGGGCTGCAGGGCCTGGGTTAACCTCTACATCACCATAGGAACAGAGGAGGAGTAGGTTAAGGGTACGGCTAAAGGCTATAAGAACTGGTCGTCTAGTGTGTTCAAAACAGAGAGTAAAAGGAGCAGATTTCTGGGCGCGGAAGAATAGATTCAAGGCATAATTTACAGACAAGGGTATGGTAGGATGTGAGTACAATGGAGGTAAACCATGGCATTGAGTGACGATGACAAAGCAGTGCGATATGTTCTGGGTTGATATCATGCTGTGCAGACTGGCAGGAATTGACCGGGTTGAGGCTGGCTGATGTCCTAGTTAATGGTGAGGACCGCTAGCAGTGGCTAACTGACTACTAGCTAGTAGCTAGTTAGCTGGCTAGCTCCTGATGAGGGTTCCATTTCCAATGTATAAAAATAGCAGATCCGTACCACATTGGGTGATGCGGGTTGCAGGAGAGTATATTCTGTCCGTAGATGGAAAGTGAGATTAAAATATACATTACATATATACGAAGAAAACTATATATACATGGGACAGGATGGGACAAGACAAAAATACACGTCCGACTGCTACGCCATCTTGGATTGGACAGGATAATGAAGGCTAACGTTAGATTGGGAGGATG
Organism: Salvelinus fontinalis; assembly: GCF_029448725.1. Classification (NCBI taxonomy): domain Eukaryota; kingdom Metazoa; phylum Chordata; class Actinopteri; order Salmoniformes; family Salmonidae; genus Salvelinus; species Salvelinus fontinalis. Next base: position 45,376,246 of record NC_074684.1, on the reverse strand, counting down.
ATAATGTCACGCCCTGGCCATAGAGAGGTTTTTTATTCTCTATTTTGGATAGGCCAGGGTGTGACTAGGGTGGGCATTCTAGTTTCTTTATTTCTATGCTTTCTATTTCTTTGTTTTTGGCCGAGTGTGGTTCCCAATCAGGGGCAGCTGTCTATCGTTGTCACTGATTGGGAATCATACTTAGGCAGCCTTTTTTCCCACCTGTGTTTTGTGGGTAGTTATTTTCTGTTTAGTATCTGTTTACCTGACAGAACTGTTCGCTTTCGTTTTGTTACTTTGTTCGAGTGTTTTTGATATTAAATAAAATCATGAACACATTTCACGCTGCGCTTTGGTCCACTATTCCTTACGACGACGAGCGTTACAGATAAACGCTATGGGTGGATGATAAAAGCTAGCTTCAGATTGAGAGGATGAGTGTGGTGGTTAGAATTGGAGGTTTGAGGCACTGTGGAGCTGCGTGTGTCTTTGTTTTGGTTATTCTTTGTAGAGGGGACCCGCCTCTACGTACCTCTGTATTTTTGGCGATACAGAGTCAATCTTCTGTCTCTGGAGTTGATATGTGATGTGACAGCTTGCACCAGAGACCTGCCATGCAGGGTCAGGTCACTGCTGGTTAATCTGGCACCTGCACCCAAAGTCAGAAGTATCGATTAGAACGCAGTAAATCAAATATTCAGAAGAGGAATACTATGGTGGCTGTACAAAGCACCATCTATTCTCATTACAGCCCAAGGTGTATATTCCATGTGGGCTGAGAGCCAAAAAGATGAACAGGAGTGTCTGTATGATCCTGGAGGGTTACACGTCGCCTTGGGAGGAGGAGGAGAAGGAGGAGAAGTAGGGGGAGGAGGAGAAGGAGGGGGGGAAGGAACAGGGGAAGGAGGAAGAGGAGAAGGAGGGGGGGAAGGAACAGGGGAAGGAGGAAGAGGAGAAGGAGGGGGAGGGGGATGAGGAGGAGGAGAAGGAGGGGGGGAAGGAACAGGGGAAGGAGGAAGAGGAGAAGGAGGGGGGGAAGGAACAGGGGACGGAGGAGGAGTGGGAAGAGGAGGAGGAGAAGGAGGGGGGAGAGAAGGAACAGGGGAAGGAGGAAGAGGAGAAGGAGGGGGAGGGGGTGAAGGAACAAGGGAAGGAGGAAGAGTGGGAGGAGGAGGAAGAGGGGGAGGAGGAGGATGAGAAGAAGAAACAGGGGAAGGAGGAAGAGTGGGAGGAGGAGGATGAGGAAAAGGAGGGGGAGGAGGAGAAGGAACAGCAGAAGGAGGAGGAGTGGGAGGAGGAGGAGGAGGAGGAGGAGGAACAGGGCAAGGAGTCGGAGTGCGAGGAGTAAGTGGAAGAGGAGAGGAGAGGAAGAGAAGGAGGAGAACGATTTGGAGGAGGACAAGGATAGGGAGGCAGATGAAAAAAGGGGAGGAGGAGGTGGAGGGAGAGGATGAGGGGGAGGGGGAGGAGGAAGATGAGGAGGAGGAGTAAGAGAAGGAGGAGGAGGAGGAGGGGATGAATTAATCTCAGCTGATCAATGATCAATATGAAACACAGCTCACACCAATCTACTTCCTGCTGACTGACGCTCTAGACTCTAGAGCCTAGAGTCTAGAGTGTGCTTCTCAAATGGCAGCCAATTCCCTTTAGTGCAATGCCCATAGGACCCTGGTAAAAAGTAGGGTGCACTATTAGGGATTAGGGTGCCATATGGGAGGCGGCCTAGGATCTGATAAAACGTATGAAGATGGTGGGATGATTTATGTTGCAGGGACAGATGTCATTTTGGAGCGAGCTAGAGAGGCAGAGAGGTGATGGAGACATTTGAATGTCACGGGAGCTCGGATACACAGCCTTGCTGCCAGATTAGTGCTGTGGTCAAGGTAATGATCGAATAAAGGGGTAAATAATGATTTCTGAATCGTCTATGAGAGTCTTATGAATGGTTGATGATGGCTTCATTAATAAGCCTTAAACGTTTGTTTTGTTTAAGCTGAATCCTGAATTGTGACTTCATGGCATGCCAGTGTACCTGTCAGCATTTCTCTAAACGTTTGATTGTTAGTGACAGATTGTGTCTATGCTGTGGTTCGCTCCCACTTCTCCCAGACAACCCTCTGCTGTGGATCGCTCCCACTTCTCCCAGACAGCCCTCTGCTGTGGATCGCTCCCACTTCCACACGTAAAGTGGACTAATAGCACCTCAGCCCCACGTAGCGTGGATTAATAACACCTCAGCCCCACGTAGCGTGGATTAATAACACCTCAGCCCCATGTAGCGTTGACTAATAACACCTCAGCCCCACGTAGCGTGGATTAATAACACCTCAGCCCCACGTAGCGTGGACTAATAACACCTCAGCCCCACGTAGCGTGGACTAATAACACCTCAGCCCCACGTAGCGTGGACTAATAACACCTCAGCCCCACGTAGTGTGGATTAATAACACCTCAGCCCCACGTAGCGTGGACTAATAACACCTCAGCCCCACGTAGCGTGGACTAATAACACCTCAGCCCCACGTAGCGTGGACTAATAACACCTCAGCCCCACGTAGCGTGGACTAATAACACCTCAGCCACATGTAGCATGGATTAATAACACCTCAGCCCCACGTGGCGTGGACTAATAACACCTCAGCCCCACGTAGCGTGGACTAATAACACCTCAGCCCCACGTGGCGTGGTCTAATAACACCTCAGCCACACCACCAGTCTTACCAACAACAGAGTAGCTTACAGAACCATGTAGCCTAGCCGACCCTTACTAATCTCCTCTGTCTTACTTTTCTATCTGTCCTTACCCGACATCCTCTAGCCTGGCTGTGCATTGTACTACCCAGTGACCATGCAGAAATAAAAATCTGAATTTTCAGTCTTGGCAGCAAGTACAAGTATTTGAGCGTGTGAAACAGCTACTGTTCTACTCTAGACTGACGATGTGGAATTTCACAGGTGTCTTCTGGGAATCCTGAGGCCACACTCCAAACTCCTATACTGCCCTTGGCAGCTACGCATGTTTGAAATGCACAATGTTTGATTGGAAAATACCTTAGCTTGGATGGTGTGTGTGTGTGTGTGTGTGTGTGTGTGTGTGTGTGTGTGTGTGTGTGTGTGTGTGTGTGTGTGTGTGTGTGTGTGTGTGTGTGTGTGTGTGTTTATATGTGTTTATATGTGTGAGTGTGTGTGTGTGTATGTATGGCTTAACTTGAAAGCCTGGTGCATCTAAGTCCACTGACACCCCAGTGCGGCGGCAACAGTCAAACACAATAACATCAGAAAGCCTTGCTCTCTCTCTCTAGGTCCATAGAAGAGTCCCCTCTGAAACACAGAACATTCCCTCTATTAGTTCTCTATTAGCATGTAGTACAGAGAGTCTTGTGTTTGGGTCCCCTGGGATCCTCTCTACTCCCCTCTGCTTTACTTTCAAATTCAAATCTGCAACATTAAAGTTAGCCACGACTAATCTTAAGAAATATGTGCTACTTCCAATACTTTTGAGCAGTTTTGCCTCGAGCCACACTTATACAGCTATAATTTTGCAGAGTTATGAATGTACAACTATCATGGCTGTGGCACAAAAAATATATATAATACCATTGCTATTATGGGCCATGGATATCTTGTGTTCTAAGAAGGAAGAAGTTAGACCTGCACAGAGCCTTATCCCACGTGCTACTGCCTCCTCCAAGGTAGCAGGCCATTAGTCAATCATTTGACTACGTTACCTCATTAATTCAGATGATTTTCCCTTGCGGAAAAGCACATTTGAGTTGATTTATGGTCATGGAATGATAAAACAAATCTTTAGAGTTTATTGAGGCGGTAGGTTGCCTAGTGGTTAGAGCGTTGGGTCGGTAACCGAAAGGTTGCTAGATCGAATCTCCCGAGCTGACAAGGTAAAAATCTGTTGTTCTACCCCCCTGAACAAGGCAGTTAACCCACTGCTCCTAGGCCATCATTGTAAATAAGAATTTGTTCTTAACTTACTTGCCTAGTTAAAAAAAGATTTACAAAAAATGTTAAATAAAGATTTACAAAAAATGATTTACAAAAAATGTTAAATAAAGATTTACAAAAAATGTTAAATAAAGGTTTACAAAAAATGACGCACCCTTGCATCAATCTAATTAACATAATAATAAAATCCACAGGAGAAATCTGTCAGTTTAAACAAGTCTCAATCTACAGCCTCTTTCTGTCGGCCTTCCACATCTGTGGTGGAGAGCGGCAGAGCTACAGCGGAGACCTGGAAATCCTTCCTTAAAATCCTTCTTCACACAAAAATGTCTGTCGCGTCTGAATGGTTTGGCCTAATACGACCACTCTATGGAAAGATGAGACTCACGAACACTATAGTGTTCTCCGCTTCGCTTTACGACCACCAAAAGTCCCAACGGGACTCGTCTGAAGTTGGTACCGCTGATATGCCAACGTCTGTCTGTAGCGTCCGAGCCCTTTGAGCTACAAACTAATGTAACCCTACTAACGAACTTGAAGGTGTTCTCAGTTTTGCTTTACGACCCCCACAACTGTCTGAAGGTGTCACGATCGTGTGGAGGAGAGACGGACCAAAACGCAGCATGTGGAAAATAAGCCATCTTCTTTTATTATAGAAGAAGGCAAAACGAAACAAAACACTTGCAAACTATCAAAACAACAAACGACCGTGAAGCTATAAACGTAGTGCACACACACAGGCTACAAACGTTCAACATAGACAATTCCCCACAACAAACTAAAGACTATGGCTACCCTAAATATGGCTCCCAATCAGAGACAACAGAAACCAGCTGTCTCTAATTGGGAATCCATTCAGGCAACCATAGACTTTCCTAGACAACTACACACAACATAGACACTGCTAGACAACTATACTAAACATAAACCCAACTACTCTAAATAAACCCCCTAAACCTTACAACCACCCTAGACACTACAAAACCCACATACATTCCCCATGTCACACCCTGACCTAACTAAAATAATTAAGAAAACAAAGAATACTAAGGCCAGGGCGTGACAGAAGGTAACTCATACAAATGAGTGGACGTGTGGAGGTAGTTTTGTGCCAATAAAAAAAAGGGATTAACTATGTGTACAAAAAAAAAAAATATTTCCTGAGCATTCTTACAGTATACCTCCTAAATATATGACAGACACTTAAAAAAACGTATTCCTTTTAGGAATTTAAGTATTTTTTTGCCATTTATGAATGTGCTATTCGATGCATATTTATTTATGTGAATAAAGTATTTCTGTTTTTTATTTATAAATTACACCCCCTCCCCCTGAAAAAAATAGTTTTTGCTTTGTCATTATGGGGTTTTGCGTGTAGATTGATTGGAAAAAGTCAAGGGGTCTCAGCACTTTCCGAACACACTGTGGATACAGTATAAAGCAGATACAGTAAATAGTGTATACAGTATAGAGTCTAAACAGTATATAGTAGATACAGTATGTAGTCTTTACAGTATATAGTAGATACAGTATATAGTAGATACAGTATGTAGTCTTTACAGTATATAGTAGATACAGTATATAGTAGATACAGTATGTAGTCTTTACAGTATATAGTAGATACAGTATATAGTAGATACAGTATGTAGTCTTTACAGTATATAGTCGATACAGTATATAGTCTATTCAATGTATAGTAGATACAGTATGTAGCAGATACAATATATAGTAGATACAGTATTTAGTCTATACAGTACATTGTAGATACAGTATATATTAAATACAGTATATAATAGATACAGTATTTAGTCCAAACAATTTATAGTAGATACAGTAAATAGTAGATACAGTATATAGTACATACAGTATATAATAGATACAGTATATAATAGATACAGTTTTTAGTCTATACAGTATATAGTAGATACAGCATATAGTCTATACATAATTTAGAGATTACAGTATATAGTAGATACAGTATATAATAGACACAGTATTTAGTCTATACAGAATATAGTAGATACAGCACATAGTAGATATAACATATAATAGATACAGAATTAAATACATTATTTAGTAGATACAATATTTAGTAGATACAGTATATTGTAGATGAGGTATATAGTAGATACAGTATTTAGTCTATACAGTATATATTAGATACAGGATTTAGTCTATACAGTATGTACTAGATACAGTATATCGTAGATACTGTATACAATAGATACATGATTTAGTCCATATAGTTGTTAGAAGATACCGTATATAGTAGATAAGGTATATAGTAGATACAGTATATAGTAGATACAGTATACAGTAGATACAGTATATAGTAGATACGGTATATAGTAGATACAGTATATGATAGATACAGTATTTAGTCCATATAGTTTATAGTAGATACAGTATATAGTAGATACAGTATTTAGTAGATACAGTATATGATAGATACAGTATTTAGTCCATATAGTTTATAGTAGATACAGTATATAGTAGATACAGTATTTAGTAGATACAGTTTTTAGTAGATACAGTATTTAGTCCATATAGTTTATAGTAAATACAGTATATAGTAGATGCAGGATATTGTAGATGCAGTATATAGTAGATAAAGTATATAATAGATACATTATTTTGTCTATACAGTATATAGTAGATACATTATTTAGTCCATATAGTTTATAGTGCATACAGTATATAGTAGTTACAGTATATAGTCTATACAGTATATGTTGATACTGTATAAAATAGATACAGTTTTTAGTCTATACAGTATTTAGTACATACAGTATATAGTCTATACAGTATTTAGTAGATACATTATACAGTAATTAGTCTGTACAGTATGTAGTAGATCCAGTATGTAGTATATGCAGTATATAGTAGTTACAGTATATAGTAGTTACAGTATATAGTCTATACAGTATATGTTGATACTGTATAAAATAGATACAGTTTTTAGTCTATACAGTATTTAGTACATACAGTATATAGTCTATACAGTATTTAGTAGATACATTATACAGTAATTAGTCTGTACAGTATTTAGTAGATACAGTATTTAGTAGATACAGTATTTAGTAGATACAGTATTTAGTAGATACAGTATTTAGTAGATACAGTATTTAGTAGATACAGTATATAGTAGATGCAGTATATAGTAGATACAGTATATAGTAGATGCAGTATATAGTAGATACAGTATATAGTAGATGCAGTATATAGTAGATACAGTATATAGTAGATACGGTATATAGTAGATGCAGTATATAGTAGATACAGTATATAGTAGATACAGTATATAGTAGATACAGTATATAGTAGATGCAGTATATAGTAGATGCAGTATATAGTAGATACAGTGTTTAGTAGATTTTATTTTTCCTCTGCACCTGACAACCACAGGAGGATTCAGGAGCTCTCCATGAATTTAGACAGCCTTCTGCTACCGCTCTGCTTATCATCAGATGGGGGGGAGGAGAGGAGGTGGGGGGTAACTGGGGGACCCTGCCTTGATTGGGTAACTGATTAATAGAAAATATATATTTTTAAAACTGCATAATAAATAAATATGACTGGTCAATTGTGTGAGTCAGGGGCTGGGCCCCAGCCCATAGGGCCCCAAGATTCAAAACATCACATTTTTGGGGGTATTATTATCATTTTTTATCCAGCCACAGGAGCCCGCTCTCAATGTTCAGAATACACCAGAGAGCATAATTTATCCACAGATGGTCAATGGCTGTGGATTAAGTTTTATCACAATCACATTTAGGTAACTGCCAAAATAAAGGAAACACCAACATGAAGTGTCTTTAAAGGATGTTGGGTCTCCACGAGCTGCCAGAACAGCTTCAATGTGCCTTGGCATAGATTCTACAAGTAGACCTATATAATGCCATGAAAATGCTCCTCACACCATAACATATACTTTGTATTGCTCGTTACCTCAAGCGTTTCCTTTATTTCGACAGTTACCGGCATGCCTACAATTGGGAAGGATTGGGCAAGCATAAACGTCAAATATATAGCTTCTATGGATTGTAGACATATAATCCATAGAAGGATTTTGGAACCTCTTTCCCTGACAATTTGACTGTTACGTGGATACACTAGCAATGGATGCCAATCCTGACTTGAATTGGAACTGTCATCTATGGGATTCTATATTTATGGTTTGTTGCGGCTGTCGGTTTACCTTTTGCAGATTTCAAAATACAATCACAGGAAAAACATAACAGTTTGGAAAGCAAATGCTGAAAAGACAAGAGTAGAACCAATATAATATAATATGTATTTTGCAACAACATTTTTGTCCAGAGTTTTTTTTGTTTCAGAGTAGCTCATCTTGAGACATCTGTCACGTTCTGACCTTTAGTTCCTTTGTTTTTATCTTTATTTAGTATGGTCAGGGCGTGAGTTGGGGTGGGCAGTCTATGTTTGTATTTCTATGTTTTCCTATTTCTGTGTTTGGCCTGATACGGTTCTCAATCAGAGGCAGGTGTTTTGTGTTGTCTCTGATTGGGAACCATATTTAGGTAGCCTGTTTTGTGTTAGATTTTGTGGGTGGTTGTCTTCAGTCTTTGTGTGTCTGCACCAGATAGAACTGTTTCGGTTGTCACTTTTTGTTGTTTTGTATTTTGTGTGTTCACCTTTATTAAAGTAAGATGAACAATTACCACGCTGCGCATTGGTCCTCCGAAATCCTTCTAACTTATCCTCCTCAGACGAGGAAGACGACAGCCGTTACACTGCCACAGCGAGCGCATCGGCCATCACCGTGAGTAGTAGCCTATGGCTTCATCTTCATCATTAGGTGAGTCAGTGTGCCACTGGACATTTAATTTAATTGCCTACTGTCGATATATATATATACACTGCTCAAAAAAATAAAGGGAACACTTAAACAACACAATGTAACTCCAAGTCAATCACACTTCTGTGAAATCAAACTGTCCACTTAGGAAGCAACACTGATTGACAATAAATTGCACATGCTGTTGTGCAAATGGAATAGACAAAAGGTGGAAATTATAGTCAATTAGCAAGACACCCCCAATAAAGGAGTGATTCTGCAGGTGGTGACCACAGACCACTTATCAGTTCCTATGCTTCCAGGCTGATGTTTTGGTCACTTTTGAATGCTGGCGGTGCTCTCACTCTAGTGGTAGCATGAGACGGAGTCTACAACCCACACAAGTGGCTCAGGTAGTGCAGTTCATCCAGGATGGCACATCAATGCGAGCTGTGGCAAAAAGGTTTGCTGTGTCTGTCAGCGTAGTGTCCAGATCATGCAGGCGCTACCAGGAGACAGGCCAGTACATCAGGAGACGTGGAGGAGGCCGTAGGAGGGCAACAACCCAGCAGCAGGACCGCTACCTTCGCCTTTGTGCAAGGAGTAGCACTGCCAGAGCCCTGCAAAATGACCTCCAGCAGGCCACAAATGTGCAACCTGATTCAATACGGCCCTCGGAATCATGCTCAGATCACATAATGAATGTGCGATAGTAAAGTTAAAAATAAACGTATTTGTTTTTCAAATTAAAAGCCCCAATGAATACTCGCCTTTGTGTAATGATTTAACTCCCACCGCTCGTGGGACCTTTATTTTGAAGGAACGTATAAATAACAACTGCACGAGGACAGACAGTGACCGACAGGCTGACACACATCACAGTTACAAATAGTAGCTAGCTACAAATTGCAAGAGTGGATATCAAAATATTTCTTTGTTGAGGTATTAGTCGGGAAACAAGTTCAGGGAGGGAATTATTTAATCAATAAACGAAACATACAAAACAAGAAACACGAACAACGCACAGACATGATACAGAAACAACAACGCCTGGCGAAGGAACCAAAGGGAGTGACATAAATAGGGCAGGTAATCAAGGAGGTGATGTGAGTCCAGGTGAGTGTCAATAAGCGCCAGTGCGCGTGACGATGGTGACAGGTGTGCGTAATGATAGGCAGTCTGGTGACCTAGAGGCCAGAGAGGGATTACACGTGACAGGAAAGCTGTGTGCTTAGTGTGCAAACAGAGCATCGCTTGTCTTTAAAAGACTACAACTCTTCCCGACACTTCCAGACGAAGCAGAGAAATATAGCAATATGTCTTCTGAGCAGAGGGCAAAGTGCATCGAAAGAGTTGCTTTCTCCGTTGTAAAAGCAGCAAGGACTTTTCGCAAAATTGCATTCAGCAAACAACGGAATTGCGAGAGCTAGCTATGTACATGACGAGGGAATTGCGAGAGCTAGCTATGCACTGTCCCACAAAATAGCTAAACAGAGCTAGCCATTCGCTGAGGGTGAATTCATTAAAGAATGTTCAATTGACTCTGCAGCAAGACTTTGCCCTGACAAGAAAGAGCTGTTTGAAAATGTTTCCCTGTCAAGACAAACTGTGACACAGAGTGTTGAGGACATCGCAATATGGAACAACAGTTGAAAGACAAAGTAAAGGATTTCACCTATTTCTCTTTAGCCCTGGATGAGAGCAGCGATGCACGTGACACGGCGCAGTTGTTGATATTCTTACGAGGCATGACCCCAGACTTTAAAATGACAGAGGAGCTTGCTTCAGTGCGGTCACTGAAGAGCACAACAACAGGAAAGATTTATTGGAGGAGGTTAATAAGTGTGTGGCAAACCTGGGACTGAGTTATCCAGTGTAAACGACCACTGATGGGTGCCCAAACTTGACAGGAAGAAACCCGTGCCTTTTGAAAAGGATACAAGGTCAAGTAGCTGAGCTGAACCCAGATCGGAAAATTATTTTCCTGCATTGCATTTATTCATCAGGAGGTGCTCTGTAAATGTGTTCTGAAAATGACCCTTGTTGTGGATACAGTCACTAAGTGGTAAACTTCATAAGAGCAAAATCCTTGTCTCACTGTTGGAAGAGACCGGAGTCGGGTCATGCCGATCTCCCCTACCACACAAATGTGAGATGGCTGAGTTTGGGGAAGGAGCTTAAAAGGGTGCGAGACACGAAGTTGGAGATTGCTGAGTTTTTGCAAATGAAAGGAAAATATGTCGATTTCCCTCAACTGCAAGATAAAGAATGATTGGCTGATTTTTGCCTTCACCGGGGACATCATGGCCCTCATGAATGAACGGAATCCAAAACTACAAGGGAAGGGCCTTTTTGCACATCAGATGTACAGCCTTGTCAAAGCCTTCAAGGGAAAATTACTCCTCCTGACCCGCCAAGTAGAAGCCAACAGTCTCACCCACCTTCCGACACTACTAGTCTGTTCCCTATCAGATGACCAGCGGGAGAAGTATACATCGCTGCTGCGTGCTTTGAAGGGTGACTTTTAATATGATTCTTGCCCACAATGGCATAAATATATTCAAATGTGGCCCTCCAAGGAAAATATTTGTCCAGGCCTGAGCTAATGCCTTTTGTAATGTAAAAGATGTAGAATCGCATGAAATGCGGTTTTTAAAAGGCAGATTTTTTTTTCTATTGAAATAACAGAGCCCCCTTGGCTTGTGATTTCTTAACTCATTTTTTTACTTCCTGACCTGTCTGGTGTTGCCATGGAGGTTGAGAGGTTAGAAGTTAAGTTGTCAGGTGTCCGAGTCGTCAGGTGTCCACTGACACTGTTTGACACGTGTCAACCTCAGTCTTGCAGTAGTACCGTATTTAACCGACTGGCCCTCTGGCCGAGAGGCTACCCTCTACAGTTCGGAGTGCGGTGCTAATGGTTGCCACTTCTGGACTGTTGAAATACCCGGCAGATGATTATAAACGGACAAAACGTAGACCGTTTACGGAATCGTAGAAGCAAGTACTTTTTTAGAATCCTGTGGATTTTTATAAGAAAGCAACAAGCAAATTGACAACAACAATCTTTAACTCCCAAACTGCCATCCCAGAACCAGAACCAGAACCAGACCAGAACCAGACCCAGACCCAGAAGCAGACCAGAACCAGAACCAGAACCAGACCAGACCCAGACCCAGACCCAGAACCAGACCCAGACCCAGAAGCAGACCAGAACCAGACCCAGAAGCAGACCAGACCCAGAAGCAGACCAGAAACAGAACCAGAACCAGACCAGAACCAGAACCAGACCCAGACCCAGAAGCAGACCAGAACCAGAACCAGACCCAGAAGCAGACCAGAAACAGAACCATAACCAGACCAGAACCAGACCCAGACCCAGAAGCAGATCAGAACCAGACCAGAACCAGACCCAGACCAGAACCAGACCAGAACCAGACCCGTACCAGAACCAGACCAGACCCAGAAGCAGACCAGAAGCAGACCAGAACCAGACCCAGACCAGATCCAGAAGCAGACCAGAACCAGAACTAAAACCAGACCAAAACATACTGATACAGTGCCTCAGACAAAAGACACTACAAGGGGACGAAATGGATTTTAATCCCCAACACTGCTCCTGTCTCACTGAATCACATAATCAAAACACATTGAGGCTAATTGCCCTGCACGCCATTGTGACAGACTGCCGAGAGGCAAAGCGAAACCAATACTGTTTTTGATGCTTTGCTAAATATTAATTAAACCCGTCTTCCTGCATATGTGTTTATCCTCTTTATGCCTCCGAGTCATTATTGAGTTTGACGGATGATTGACAGCTTCTTAAGCCTCGTTAAAAGAGATGAATTGAACGACACAACATGTATGTCTCGGGGGGGTGACCAGTTATCCATCTATCACAGAGATGATCAGCCCTGATTGACATACCACAGGTCCGTGTAATTCTCATTATTTGAAATGAGAAATTAATGTACTGTACCAGTCAAATGTTTGGACACACCTGCTCATTCAAGGGTTTTTATTTTTGATTTATTTAACACTTTTTTTTTGGTTACTACATGATTCAGAATGTGTTATTTGATAGTGATGTCTTCCCTATTATTCTACAATGTAGAAAATAGTCAAAATAAAGAAAAACCCTTGAATGAGTAGGTGTGTCCAGTACGGTACTGTACACATATATATACACATACTTACATACATGCATACATATACAGACTTTTTGACCGGTAGTGTATATATAATTTAATGTATAGTTTCTTGTGGTGTTTTTGTGGTGATGGTGAGAGTAAATTGGTACAGTAATTAAATGCACAAGAGGGGGGAAATGAGAGATGCTGTCACGGAATTAATGTGGCGTAATGTTAAGAGAGGATGAGAAAGGGGAAATGTGGAAAAGAAGCATTAAAAACAAACAGGACTGCAATAAAGATCTCTAGTATTTATTTTGGAGTATACTATTCTTTACACTTTACATTTTTTTCCAACATTTACTTTCACCTAACTTTGTTCATCTCTTCACACTATTGTTTTGCCTAAACTTTATATAACCCTCGGCTAACTTCTGCAAAGCTGCGGCTCTCGTGGGACAATCACAGACTCAAACCCAGCATTTTAAGCATTTTACAAGCAGCAAGGCCCAAAAGAACTTCTGTTTTAACTTTTCTACGGCAAGCCTATAGCAAAGCCTCAGGAAACAGACTTTTCTTCCAGGTGTGAAAAAAAAACAATCCCCCAAAAAAACTCCTTTGAGTATTCCAACACTAACGCAGTACTGTGTTGAATCCCTTGTGGTATTCTGGGTACATACTGTATTAGCTGATAGAATTAAGCTACAACGGATGGGCAAAACATATAGGAAGAAACACACACACACACACACACACACACACACTCACACAGCAGCTAGTAAATGCCATCTGTCTGAAACTGCTGACCAAATTTATCCAATGGAATATAGACCAAAACCCTTCTTGGAACCACTTGCTCTATAATGGTGTTTGCACCATGGTGTTTTAAATCAATTTATTATCAATATATTTCAGATATATTCTTGGCTCAAACACTTTTTTCTTATTTAATTATTATTATTATTATTTTTTTTAAATAAGACAAGTAGTATTTTCGATTCAGACCGAGAGAGACGTTTAATTTCATTGAACACAACCCGAGCACCCCGATGTCTAGATCTTCAAGTCAAGCCCCGATGTTTAGATCTATAGTATAGTATAGATTATACCCTCCTAATATAGTCTTCCTTCTACCACGTAGAGGTTGTTTAAGTCCGTTATTATGGCTGTTACGGCTGTCGTCGGAATGAGACCAAGGTGCAGCGTGGTAGGCGTACATTTTGAATTTATTAAACGAACACCCCAAAAAAAGAAAAGATAAACGACACGTAAAGTAATGTAGCGCTAAACCAGCAACTAACAAAAACAAGATCCCACAACAGAAAGTGGGAAAAATGGCTGCCTAAGTATAATTCCCAATCAGAGACAACGATAGACAGCTGCCTCTGATTGGGAACCATACTCGGCCAAAAACAAAGAAATAGACAACATAGAATGCCCACCCCAAATCACACCCCGACCTAACCAAAATAGAGAAATAAAACGGCTCTCTAAGGTCAGGGCGTGACAGCGATATCCTTAATATAGGCTGCCAAAAAAATGATCATGTAAACATGCTGACTTGGAAATAATGAAAGGTTCCAAGCGGATATAGTAAGCAATCTAAGCGCATGGCGGAGCGATGTGACTGCTGGCCCGGCTGTAGCTACAGTACCATCAAGTTGGATGGAAAAGGTCAAATGTCATCCACCACACAAAGAGAAGTCAAGTCTGGCCCAGTGAACATTATGCTTCATGGGATTACCTTAAAGTTAAGGCTTTTTATTTACTACCATGTACTTAAGACAATAACGAACACCAAGGTAGTGTGATGGTATAGCGTTACATAAAATTGTATCGTAATTCTTCAACGTTATCCCGATTTAATATTTAAATGAATGATGTTTTTCCCGAAGCTCAGTTGGTTCAGTACAGTATGGTGCTTGCGATGCCATGATGGTGGGTTTGATTCCTGGGACCACAGCTTTTAGATTAAAAGCTAAATGGTTGATTTTTTTTAATTTTTCTTCTTCTCTTATTGGTACATGATATTTACTACGTTTCGGGTGATGGGAGTTGCTAAGATACCACCCACCACAGCCTAGGGAACCTAAAAAGGCTACATCCCTTATCAAACACACAGAGAACCATTTGAAATAATGTATGAGGCTCTGAATTCAAGTTAAAAAAATATATATATATAAATCACAGAGTGGAGCTGATAATTGAAGAGTTTCTAATGCCCTGCAGGTGTACTGAGCTAGAAATACAAACAGGAGCCTAGACAGTAAGTTAACTCCCCAACGTGAATTCAACGAAAGCTGCCTAGATTGTGAATTCCCTTATTAAGTCCCTTAACAGGAAATGGAATATCTACCATGCTTAATTTTTTTAGGTTGCGTTATAAGAGAGTCGAGTTCTTCTTTACACAGTTCTTGAGTACCAATAACTAGTGTTAAGAACCTATTTTCTAATTAGGATTAGAAAACATTTTTTATTATCAAGTTTACCTGTTTAGTCAAAATGTCCAATCTGAGTGAATATCTTTAGCTCTGGGATTTAAATCCCGGGACAATTTATCCCTCTTCCCTGTCCGGCCGGCCCCAGCCAGGTAACAGCGCTACCTTCTTACCTTAGAGGTAGAGGTTTACACTCCGTAGCTTACAGACATGGTGGGCTTGCTGCGTGAGCAAAAAACCGTCACGACACAGCTCCAAAAAGAAACAGACGAAGCTGACACCATGGGAGAGTTTTGCGAGCTATCTCATTCCAATGAACTTGAGAGGAACGTATTGATTCCTACACGGCAATGACAGCACCTGGCTATCGGCTTTAGAGGTGAACTTCCCAGGAGCTATCTGAATTATGCAGGTGACGTAGATAAGGATGAGACTGTCTAAAAATAGAACGCCACATCGTCTAAAGTCGATTTTGTTGACCTTAACGAGACTAGGTGTAATGTAAGTTCGGTGAGCAACTTTCCTGAGACCTGAAGACTCGTGTTAGCTCCTAGGCTTTAGCTCAGCGGGGTAACAAAGACTTGTGATAGAACATTCTGATTTGGACACGATGGACTATGAAGTTCATGTAGGTTAAATGAGAAATGTTGCTCATGTGGCTTTATTTGACTCTGCCCCCTGTTAAATAAGGAATGAAGGACTGGAGATACAGGCTAAAGCAGTTTATTAACCCAGCTTGACAAGCTGTGGTGGAGAGCTGTGCTACACGCACACACACACGCACACACGTGAGCACGCACACACACACATCCACACACACACACACACTGTGTAGCTGTGGTGAATGTCTGTGCTGCCGCCCACCATCGGTCTCTGTCTTCATAACAGCACAGTCAGCAAAGCCCTCAGGAGGACCAGACCACATCATCAAAAGCACCAATTGGCCGATCTGATAAACCTAACAAAACCCTGTTGCAAAGGCAATTATCCACCTACTCCCACACACTGAGACACTCCACACTCTCCACTCTCTCCACTCTCTCCACTCTCTCCACTCTCTCCACTCTCTCCACTCTCTCCACTCTCTCCACTCTCTCCACTCTCTCCACTCTCTCCACTCTCCACACTCTCCTCACTCTCCACACTCTCCACTCTCCACACTCTCCACTCTCTCCACTCTCCACTCCACACTCCTCTAACTGCTCCACTCCTCTGCTCCAACTGAAAGAGAGAGAGAGAAAGAGAGAGAGAAAGAGAGAGGTGAAAACAAGAGAGAGAAAGAGAGAGGTGAAATGAGAGAGAGAGGTGGAGACGAGAGAGAGAGAGAGAGAGAGAGAGAGAGTGGTCCTGTGAATGCACAGATGCACATCCCTATTTTCTTCACCTGTGCTGGGCTCAAAAAGACTGGAACGCACAGAGCAGACTGCTCACAAGCTTCTCAACAAGCGATACCTTTTTCTAAACCTTTCGATAGCCCTCTATAACTATTTAATGTAGAGGAGGTCAGTATTGGATGCATTGGTGTCAGGGGGCAGATAGAGTTGTTGTCAGAAGTTTACATACACTTAGGCTGGAGTCATTAAAACTCGTATTCAACCATTACACAGATTTCTTGTTACCAAACTATAGTTTTGGTGCGAAAAGTGAAAATCAATCCCAGAACAACAGCAATGGACCTTGTGAAGATACTGGAGGAAACCGGTACAAATGTATCTATATCCACAGTAAAAATGAGTCCTATATCGACATAACCTGAAAGGCCGCTCAGTAAGGAAGAAGCCACTGCTCCAT
Source organism: Salvelinus fontinalis (assembly GCF_029448725.1). NCBI lineage: Eukaryota > Metazoa > Chordata > Actinopteri > Salmoniformes > Salmonidae > Salvelinus > Salvelinus fontinalis. Next base: position 45,359,156 of record NC_074684.1, on the reverse strand, counting down.
AACCGCCATAATAAAGCCAGACTTCGGTTTGCAACTGCACATGGGGACAAAGATTGTACTTTTTGGAGAAATGTCCTCTGGTCTGATGAAACAAAAATCAAACTGTTTCGCCATAATGACCATCATTATGTTTGGAGGAAAAGGGGGGATGCTTGCAAGCTGAAGAACACCATCCCAACCATGAAGCACGGGGGTGGCAGCATCATGTTGTAGGGGTGCTTTGCTGCAGGAGGGACTGGTGCACTTCACAAAATAGATGGCATCATGAGGTAGGAAAATTATGTGGATATATTGAAGCAACATCTCAAGACATCAGTCAAGAAGTTAAAGCTTGGTCGCAAATGGGTCTTCCAAATGGACAATGACCCCAAGCATACTTCCAAAGTTGTGGCAAAATGGCTTAAGGACAACAAAGTCAAGGTATTGGAGTGGCCATCACAAAGCCCTGACCTCAATCCTATAGAAAATTTGTGGGCAGAACTGAAAAAGTGTGTGCGAGCAAGGAGGCCTACAAACCTGACTCAGTTACACCAGCTCTGTCAGGAGGAATGGGACAAAATTTACCCATCTTATTGTGGGAAGCTTGTGGAAACATTTGACCCAAGTTAAACAATTTAAAGGCAATGCTACCAAATACTAATTGAGTGTATGTAAACTTCTGACCCACTGGGAATATGATGAAAGAAATAAAAGCTGAAATAAATCATTCTCTCTACTATTATTCTGATATTTCACATTCTTAAAATAAAGTGGTGATCCTAACTGACCTAAGAAAGGGAATGTTTTACTAGGATTAAATGTCAGGAATTGTGAAAAACTGAGTTGAAACGTTTTTGGCGAAGGTGTATGTAAACTTCCGACTTCAACTGAAAATATCAAAAAGGCTCAGTATGCTCATTATTTAGGTTTTAATTATACTCACTCTATGTAACAGGGAGTCTGGGTACTGGTGAACCATTGCCCTGCCATGTAATGTAATATATTCACCCCCCCACCCCACCCCCTCATATGATCCTGCAGGTGATGAAGCAGGATGTGAAGGTCACACGTGGTCTTCGGTTGTGATGCTGTTTGGATGTACTGCCAAATGATCTAAAATGACGTTGGAGGCGGCTTATGGTAGAGAAAATAACGTTAGATTATCTGGCAACAGCTTCTCTGGCAACAGCTAGCTCTGGTGGACATTCCTGCCGTCAGCATGGCAATTGCATTTTGCATGCCAATTGCATTATATTTTAGATTCTTCAAAGTAACCACCCTATGCTTTGATGACAGCGCTTGGCATTCTCTCAACCAGCTTCATGAGGAATGCTTTTCCAACAGTCTTGAAGGAGTTCCCACATATGCTAAGCACTTGTTGGCTGCTTTTCCTTCACTCTACGGTCCAACTCATCCCAAACCATCTCAATTGGGTTGTGTCTGTTACTTGAACTCTGTGAAGCATTTATTTGGGCTGGTAACTAATGAACTTATCCTCTGCAGCAGAGGTAACTCTGGGTCTTTCTTTCCTGTGGAGGTCCTCGTGAGAGCCAGTTTTATCATAGCGCTTCATGGTTTTTGCGACTGTCTTGAAGAAACGTTCAAATTCTTGAAATGTTCTGCATAGACTGACCTTCATGATCAGCGATGGACTGTCATTTCTCTTTCATCTGCTATGGGCTCACGCTAGTGTTCCAGTTTAGCCAACTATCTTAAGCCGTTTTTCAGCCTTTGGTGAATTTTGCCTCGTTCTGTTGTCCAGCCTATAGATAGATATCCTATAGATAGTGAAAGCGAATTAACGAAAGCACCCGAATGTCCATTAAGAAAGCACAACGACTATACCATTTAGGTAAGCTAAGAATGACGGGAATAATCAAGCCAATAAACCTTTGGTAGTTAGATAGCCTATAATTAATATACTGGCAAGTTTGATGTATAGGTAGCTAGCTAACATACCGGTACATACTGCTGTAATGAAATGCTATGTGGTTTGTAAGGACAGCGTAGCTAACAAATTGTCTGCCAACATAATGTGTAAGGTAACTTATTTGAAAAGTCCTTACATTGAGTAACGAGCTACCCTTTGGTCGTGAGAGCAAATCTGGTCTGTGGTAGGAGGGGGGTTTTCACACCTAGCTCGGCTATTAGACTATTCTTTAGTAAAGGTTGAATAGTCTATTGTTCAGCTATTAGCCCTTCTCCCCAATTTACAAAAAATTGCTGACCCTCTCTCATTCCTTTCCCTCTTCCAGGCGTCGTCATTCTGCTCCTGAGTGGCTCGCTTGTGGGCGTGCTGGCAGGATATGGCAGCATTTTTAGTTGAACGTCAAGAATTCTGCATACGGTAGAACGTTTGTATGAAGGTGTGGTTATTGTTATATGCTATTGTCGAGAGCAAAACCTTTTTTATATTTTTAATCAAAAAGAATTGTTCTGAAAGCAAAAAAAAAATCCCGACACAAAGGAAGTCAAAGCGGACACGTACGACGATGGCATCTCAGGTAAGCAGCACTGGGCTGTATTGACGTATCCTAAAAATGACATCTGCTGCTTTAGATTGAACGGTCATATCTCAGTTATTGTTTTCATATCTATAAAAAATGAGCTGTTTCCTTTACTTTCAGAAAGCGAGCTGACCAAGGGGTCAAAATGTAGATATTGCCAAATGTTCACTGTCCGAGGAACAGGCCGTGGAAGCTGTATTGCTGGCAAAAGTGTCCATAACCAGAGGTAATTAAACTGTTCTGTGTTCTTTTTCTCCATCTCTGCCTGTCTTGTTGTACATGGAACCTGTCTCACATGCATTACTTTTAAAAAAAAAACTTAAGATGTCAGCTGCTAATTTTCAGATTTACACCACATAAACACAGCCATTTTCACTGAACTATCTGTTGCTGCCAAGTCATGATTTCCCTGGGGGTTAGCCATAACCAAGTGGTGAGACATATAGCCCTCTATATTTAAATGTTTCAGGTACATTGCGATAGGTGTCTGCGTCACATACAGTATCTTCTATTGACATTATCTTATATTGTTTGTCCTCATGTGTCTGTTTTTCAGCATAAAGTACTCTGTAGCCACTTAGTGTGGACACCAGGTGAGACCACACACACAATAACAGTCTCTCTCCACTTCATCCCTCTCCCCCTTCTCCCTAAATCCTCTATGTTATTTCAGCTGTTTTGGTGAACCTCTCCCGCACCTGCACTGGCTGACACAGAGGGCACAGCATGATCATAGGTGAGAGGTCACTTGGTCGGGTCGACAGGAAGTATTATTAAAGAGATGCTTGACATTGAAATACAGATAGAGATGTAGTAGTCCCAGAGTTAATGATCCAGGGTCAGTTTATATTATACAGGAAGTATTATTAAAGAGATGCTTGACATTGAAATACAGTGTAGTAGTCCCAGAGTTAATGATCCAGGGTCAGTTTTGCGTTTCACCTCCTGATGATGATGATGACTGACTGTGTGTCACGACTTCCGCCAAAGTTGGTCCCTCTCCTTGTTCGGGCGGTGTTCGGCGGTCGACGTTACCGGTCTTCTAGCCATCACCGCTCCACCTTTCATTTTCCATTTGTTTTGTCTTGTTTTCCGCACACCTGGTTTACATCTCCTCGTGATTGCTATGTGCATTTAGCCCTCTGTTCCCTCCATGTCTGTGTGGGGTATTGTTTATTGTCTAGGTCGGCACGCTTCCGGCTGGGTTGCGCCCGGGTTTTATTTGTACCTGTGATTTGTGGCAGCCGGTACTTTGTACTTGGGTTGTTGTACTTTGTGCTGCCTCACTTGTTCTTTGGGCATTTGTTTTTTGTGACGCGGTTGCGTTCTGTTCTTACTATTGCCTCAGTAATGTGTTTCTTTGTTCACTCATCTCTGCTCTCCTGCGCCTGACTTCCATGCACCACCCACCGTATGACACTGTGTTAGAATAAAAACACAAGGCTTAATCATGCTCTCTCTCTATCTACCTGTCTCTCGTCTGCAGGTATGTTTTGATGTGAGAGAGGAAGCCAGTCACGTCATCGCCACCTCACCCACTCTTAAGATAACCTTCGGGCCAACTGGGGGCCCATGGCTGGTTAGGAGACACTGTTAGAGACACTGTAATTGTGATGAACTGAGAGAATATTAGGGTAGCACTGTAATTCATGAATCATATGCTGTCTGCCGCTGTTCTTACCATTTCCCTTTCTGTCTTCTACACCTCTCTCTCCACCTGGTCTTTCTTCCTCGTTTTATAATGCCATATGTGCATTGAAGTACAGATTGAACTTGTATTTATAATATTACAATGATCATAATTATAATGCATTTATGTATTCATAACACCTGGATAATGAACTTCACATTCTCCACTGGTTGAAATTAAGTATCTCATTGAAATACTATCCTGTGTCCTCAGATTAATGCAGATGAAGGGAGTTGGATATGCATAGCTTTTTGTTCTGTATATATGAATTACAAATCAGCCTTTACTTTAATCATGTTTCTAGTCTATTGCATAGGTACAATGTGTAATCATTGATGTCCCAGAAGCAGGAGTGGTAAACACTGTTGGAAGAGGATAATTGTAATACATACATGTAGACACAGCATCATTCAAATAATGGAGTTTGATACACCTGGATATGAAAAAGTACATCTCAGAGATTCATACCTGAACTTTTATTTGGAAGAGTACAGTCGTGGCCAAAAGTTTTGAGAATGACACAAATATTAATTTTCACAAAGTTTGCTGCTTCAGTGTCTTTAGATATTTTTGTCAGATGTTACTATGGAATATTGAAGTATAATTACAAGCATTTCCTAAGTGTCAAAGGCTTTTCTTGACAATTACATGAAGTTGATGCAAAGAGTCAATATTTGCAGTGTTGACCCTTCTTTTTCAAGACCTCTGCAATCCGCCCTGGCATGCTGTCAATGAACTTTTGGGCCACATCCTGACTGATGGCAGCCCATTCTTGCATAATCAATGCTTGGAGTTTGTCAGAATTTGTGGGGGTTTGTTTGTCCACCTGCCTCTTGAGGATTGACCACAAGTTCTCAATGGGATTAAGGTCTGGGGAGTTTCCTGGCCATGGACCCAAAATATTGATGTTTTGTTCCCCGAGCCACTTAGTTTTCATTTTTGCCTTATGGAAAGGTGCTCCATCATGCTGGAAGAAGGCATTGTTCATCTCCAAACTGTTCCTGGATGGTTGGGAGAAGTTGCTCTCAGAGGATGTGTTGGTATCATTCTTTATTCATGGCTGTGTCCAAAAATTGTGAGTAAGCCCACTCCCTTGACTGAGAAGCTACCCCACACATGAATGATCTCAGGATGCTTTACTGTTGGCATGACACAGGACTGATGGTAGCGCTCACCTTGTCTTCTCCGGACAAGCTTTTTTCCGGATGTCCCAAACATTCGGAAAAGGAATTCATCAGAGAAAATGACTTTACCCCAGTCCTCAGCAGTCCAATCCCTGTACCTTTTGCAGAATATCAGTCTGTCCCTGAGGTTTTTCCTGGATAGAAGTGGCTTCTTTGCTGCCCTTCGTGACACCAGGCCATCCTCCAAAAGTCTTTGCCTCACTGTGCATGCAGATGCACTCACACCTGCCTGCTGCCATTCCTGAGCAAGCTCTGTACTGGTGGTGCCCCGATCCAGCAGCTGAATCAACTTTAGGAGACGGTCCTGGCGCTTGCTGGACTTTCTTGGGCGCCCTGAAGCCTTCTTCACACCAATTGAACCGTTCTCCTTGAAGTTTTTGATGATCCGATAAATGGTTGATTTAGGTGCATCTTACTGGCAGCAATATCCTTGCCTGTGAAGCCCTTTTTGTGCAAAGCAATGATCACGGAATGTGTTTCCTTGCAGGTAACCATGGTTGACAGAGGAAGAACAATGATTCCATGCACCACCCTCCTTTTGAAGCTTCCAGTCTGTTATTCGACCTCAATCAGCATGACAGAGTGATCTCCAGCCTTGTCCTCGTCAACACTCACACCTGTGTAAACGAGAGAATCACTGACATGATGTCAGCTGGTCCTTTTGTGGCAGGGCTGAAATGCAATGCAAATTGCCATCATACAAACTGAGGCAGCAGACTTTGTGAAAATTAATATTTGTGTCATTCTCAAAACTTTTGGCCACGACTGTACATGATCAGTAAATATATTCAATGTTACAGGCTACAATGTGGGAATCTCATGCATGGTAATAACTACAGTACATGTGTATATAGGACTTGCATCCTTGGCACAATAAAGTTATTATATTCTACTCATTCCATAGGCTTCATTAATGCCATTCAGACTTGAAGTTGATACAACAACTCTGATAGCTGAGGTTCATAGATTGGTATGAATATTAGTTCAGAACCTAACGTTTTAGGCCCCATACGCAGATCGGCTACATACCGTAGCTAGCTACACATCCATAGGTATACAGTTATTTTTATACTCCACTACAGAATAAGAAAGTAAATAGTTAGCTAGCTATGTTACTTCAGCTGCATTGCAAGGCAATCTTACACTATTGTACATTCAATTTGCAATAAATGCTTTTGCCAGCTAGATTCTTTACATCCACTGTTTCACAAGACGACAGCCTGGTTTGGTGGTTTTCTCAGGAGTCCCTAAAACATGAAACAACACGAATTACAAATAAATTCTCCTAACACTAGCTAGCTGGCTAATGTTAGCTAGTCAGATAACTTGCTAAATAGCGATTTTCGTATATTAACCTGTCTAGGATCAGCGTGGCGCTAGCGGCACTCCCCCCCCCCCCCCACTGAAAAACCAGTGCCGCGAAATTCAAAAAAAATATTTTTTTAAAATATTTAACTTTCACACATTAAAGTCCAATACAGCTAATGAAAGACACAGATCTTATGAATCCAGTCAACATTTCCGATTTTTAAAATGTTTTACAGGGAAGACACAATATGTAAAGATGTACATCTATTACCTAAAAAACACATTAGCATATTCCACCATCTTTTATTTGTCCACCAACACCAGTAGCCATCACCAATTCGGCTAAACTAAGATATTTATAGCCCCTAACCAACAAAAAAACTCATTAGATGACAGTCTGATAACATATTTATGGTATGGGATAGGTTTTGTTAGAAAAAAGTGCATATTTCAGGTATATGGCATAGTTTACAATTGCACCCACCATCACAAATGGACTAGAATAATTACAATGAGCAACGTGTTTACCTAACTACTAATCATCAAACATTTCGTAAAAATACACAGCATACACGAATCGAAAGACACAGATCCTGTGAATACAGACAATATTTCAGATTTTCTAAGTGTCTTACAGCGAAAACACAATAAATCGTTATATTAGCTTAGCACATAGCAATTAGCAGCCCAGCATTGATTCTAGCCAAAGTGAGCGATAAAAGTCAACATCGCCAAAAGATATTAATTTTTTCACTAACCTTCTCAGAATTCTTCCGATGACACTCCTGTAACATCACATTACAACACAGGTGTCAAACTCATTCCACGGAGGGCCGAGTGTCTGCGGGTTTTCGCTCCTCCCTTGTACTTGATTGATGAATTAACATCACTAATTAGTTAGGAACTCCCCACACCTGGTTGTCTAGGGCTTTATTGAAAGGAAAAACCAAAAACCTGCAGACACTAGGCCCTCCGTGGAATGAGTTTGACACCCCTGCATTACAACATGCATATACAGTTTGATCGAAAATGTTTATATTTAGCCACCAAAATCATGGTTAGACAATGTGAAATGTAGACAAGCTGGTAAAGAAAACGTCCTTGCGCCACTTAGACAGTGATCTACTCTTATACATAAATACTCATAAACGTGACTAAAAAATATAGGGTGGACAGGGATTGATAGACAATTTAATTCTTAATACAATTGCGTTATTACATTTTTTAATTTATCCTTACTTTTCAATACAGTTTGCGCCAAGCGAAGCTACGTCAAAAAACATGGCGTCCTAAGCCACTAAAATGTTTCGACAGAAACACGATTTATCATAATAAAAATGTCCTACCTTGAGCTGTTCTTCCATCAGTATCTTGGGCAAAGGATCCTTTCTTGGGAGAAATCGTCTTTTGGTGGAAAGCTGTCCTCTTGCCATGTGGAAATGTCAACTACGTTCGGGATGAACTGAAAAGCGTGACCAACTTTTCACATCGTTGCAAAAATAAATGTCCCAAAATCGCACTAAACGGATATAAATTGCTATAAAACGCTTTAAATTAACTACTTTGTGATGTTTGTAACTCCTATAACGAGTGAAAAGATGACCGGAGAAATATAACAGGCTAAACTAACGCTTGGAACAGGAGAGGGTCGGTGTCTTCCACGCGCGTTACGCAGCAAGAAAAGACTTGCTAGCTAAAGGTTTTTTTCATTTGTAGGGCCTGTGAACGAGCAATCGAGCCCGTTGGAATCGTCATCACGTAAAGGCATCCAGGGGAAGACGTAAGAAGTGTCCGTATAGTCATAGCAACGACAGTGCCCGTTTAAATGACTTCAGAAAAGTGGCCAACGTTTCTCAAATCTGACTCCATGTCAGGGAAATTGCTGTAGAATGGGCTCTGTTCCAGTTAGAGACAAAATTTCAACTCCTATAGAAACTATAGACTGTTTTCTATCCAATAATAATAATAATATGCATATTGTACGATCAAGGATTTTGTGGGAAGCCGTTTAAAAAATTAGCCACATTAGCATAAATAGTCTAAACAGCGCCCCCATCCCCAACAGGTTAACTTTATGACAAAAAAATATGGACAAACGTTTGTCTCTACATTAACTAAGATATTCCTCCCAATTGTAAATGTTTTGCTTGACTCGTTATGACGTTATAACATCTTACATCTGGTTCCACCATAATGTTTCGTCAGCTATTTTTGTTGAAGAACGACACAAGGCAAGGGTGGCTCGTGTCAAAATTCGTCATTGGAACCTCACGATATGATTGGTCATATAAAAACCTTGGGACCCAAATGCATAATGAGTGATCTAACTAACTCCACCTGGTGGTGGTCTGGAGCAATGAAGCCTTGACGGTACCTCTACCTCCCCCTGGTGGTGGTCTGGAGTAATGAAGCCGTGACGCTGGGTATCTCTAACTCCCCCTGGTGGTGGTCTGGAGTAATGAAGCCGTGATGCTGGGTACCTCTAACTCCCCCTGGTGGTCTGGAGTAATGAAGCCGTGACGCTGGGTACCTCTAACTCCCCCTGGTGGTGGTCTGGAGCAATGAAGCCGTGACACTGGGTACCTCTAACTCCACCTTGTGGTGGTCTGGAGCAATGACGCCGTGACGCTGGGTACCTCTAACTCCCCCTGGTGGTCTGGAGTAATGAAGCCATGACGCTGGGTACCTCTACCTCCCCCTGGTGGTCTGGAGTAATGAAGCCGTGACGCTGGGTACCTCTAACTCCCCCTGGTGGTCTGGAGTAATGACGCCGTGACGCTGGGTACCTCTAACTCCCCCTGGTGGTCTGGAGTAATGACGCCGTGACGCTGGGTACCTCTAACTCCCCCTGGTGGTGGTCTGGAGTAATGAAGCCGTGACGCTGGGTACCTCTAACTCCCCCTGGTGGTGGTCTGGAGTAATGAAGCCGTGACGCTGGGTCCCCCTGGTGGTGGTCTGGAACAATGAAGCCGTGACGCTGGGTACCTCTAACTCCCCTTGGTGGTGGTCTGGAGCAATGAAGCCGTGACGCTGGGTACCTCTAACTCCCCCTGGTGGTGGTCTGGAGTAATGAAGCCATGACGCTGGGTACCTCTAACTCCCCCTGGTGGTGGTCTGGAGTAATGAAGCCGTGATGCTGGGTACCTCTAACTCCCCCTGGTGTTGGTCTGGAGTAATGAAGCCGTGACCCTGGGTACCTCTAACTCCCCCTGGTGGTGGTCTGGAGCAATGAAGCCGTGATACTGGGTACCTCTAACTCCCCCTGGTGGTGGTCTGGAGGAATGAAGCCGTGACGCTGGGTACCTCTAACTCCCCCTGGTGTTGGTCTGGAGTAATGAGGCCGTGACACTGGGTACCTCTAACTCCCCCTTGTGGTCTGGAGTAATGAAGCCGTGACACTGGGTACCTCTAACTCCCCCTGGTGGTCTGGAGTAATGAAGCCGTGACACTGGGTACCTCTAACTCCCCCTGGTGGTGGTCTGGAACAATGAAGCCGTGACGCTGGGTACCTCTAACTCCCCCTGGTGGTGGTCTGGAGTAATGAAGCCGTGACGCTGGGTACCTCTAACTCCCCCTGGTGGTGGTCTGGAGTAATGAAGCCGTGATGCTGGGTACCTCTAACTCCCCCTGGTGTTGGTCTGGAGTAATGAAGCCGTGACCCTGGGTACCTCTAACTCCCCCTGGTGGTGGTCTGGAGCAATGAAGCCGTGATACTGGGTACCTCTAACTCCCCCTGGTGGTGGTCTGGAGGAATGAAGCCGTGACGCTGGGTACCTCTAACTCCCCCTGGTGTTGGTCTGGAGTAATGAGGCCGTGACACTGGGTACCTCTAACTCCCCCTGTTGGTCTGGAGTAATGAAGCCGTGACCCTGGGTACCTCTAACTCCCCCTGGTGGTGGACTGGAACAATGAAGCCGTGACGCTGGGTACCTCTAACTCCCCTTGGTGGTGGTCTGGAGCAATGAAGCCGTGACGCTGGGTACCTCTAACTCCCCCTGGTGGTGGTCTGGAGCAATGAAGCCGTGATACTGGGTACCTCTAACTCCCCCTGGTGGTGGTCTGGAGGAATGAAGCCGTGACGCTGGGTACCTCTAACTCCCCCTGGTGTTGGTCTGGAGTAATGAGGCCGTGACACTGGGTACCTCTCCCCCTGGTGGTCTGGAGTAATGAAGCCGTGACACTGGGTACCTCTAACTCCCCCTGGTGGTCTGGAGTAATGAAGCCGTGACACTGGGTACCTCTAACTCCCCCTGGTGGTGGTCTGGAGCAATGAAGCCTTGACGGTACCTCTACCTCCCCCTGGTGGTGGTCTGGAGTAATGAGGCCGTGATGCTGGGTACCTCTAACTCCCCCTGGTGGTGGTCTGGAGTAATGAAGCCGTGACGCTGGGTACCTCTAACTCCCCCTGGTGTTGGTCTGGAGTAATGAGGCCGTGACACTGGGTACCTCTAACTCCCCCTGGTGGTCTGGAGTAATGAAGCCGTGACACTGGGTACCTCTAACTCCCCCTGGTGGTCTGGAGTAATGAAGCCGTGACACTGGGTACCTCTAACTCCCCCTGGTGGTGGTCTGGAGCAATGAAGCCTTGACGGTACCTCTACCTCCCCCTGGTGGTGGTCTGGAGTAATGAGGCCGTGATGCTGGGTACCTCTAACTCCCCCTGGTGGTGGTCTGGAGTAATGAAGCCGTGATGCTGGGTACCTCTAACTCCCCCTGGTGGTCTGGAGTAATGAAGCCGTGATGCTGGGTACCTCTAACTCCCGCTTGTGGTGGTCTGGAGTAATGAAGCCGTGACGCTGGGTACCTCTAACTCCCCCTGGTGGTGGTCTGGAGCAATGAAGCCGTGACGCTGGGTACCTCTAACTCCCCCTGGTGGTGGTCTGGAGTAATGAAGCAGTGACGCTGGGTACCTGTAAGTCCCGCGGTGCAACCTCGCAACTTTTAAAGGAGGAACCACTGTATTTCCAAGCCACACTGCTACAGTGGTGAGTTCTGTCCAAGCCTCACTACTACAGTGGTGAGTTCTGTCCAAGCCACACTACTACAGTGGTGAGTTCTCTACAAGCCACACTACTACAGTGGTGAGTTCTCTACAAGCCACACTACTACAGTGGTGAGTTCTGTTCAAGCCACACTACTACAGTGGTGAGTTCTCTACAAGCCACACTACTACAGTGGCGAGTTCTCTACAAGCCACACTGCTACAGTGGTGAGTTCTGTTCAAGCCACACTACTACAGTGGTGAGTTCTGTCCAAGCCACACTACTACAGTGGTGAGTTCTCTACAAGCCACACTACTACAGTGGTGAGTTCTCTACAAGCCACACTACTACAGTGGTGAGTTCTCTACAAGCCACACTGCTACAGTGGTGAGTTCTGTTCAAGCCACACTACTACAGTGGTGAGTTCTCTACAAGCCACACTGCTACAGTGGTGAGTTCTGTACAAGCCACACTACTACAGTGGTGAGTTCTGTTCAAGCCACACTACTACAGTGGTAAGTTCTCTACAAGCCACACTACTACAGTGGTGAGTTCTCTACAAGCCTCACTACTACAGTGGTGAGTTCTCTACAAGCCACACTACTACAGTGGTGAGTTCTGTCCAAGCCACACTACTACAGTGGTGAGTTCTCTACAAGCCACACTGCTACAGTGGTGAGTTCTGTTCAAGCCACACTACTACAGTGGTGAGTTCTCTACAAGCCACACTACTACAGTGGTGAGTTCTGTACAAGCCACACTACTACAGTGGTGAGTTCTGTTCAAGCCACACTACTACAGTGGTAAGTTCTCTACAAGCCACACTACTACAGTGGTAAGTTCTCTACAAGCCACACTACTACAGTGGTGAGTTCTCTACAAGCCACACTACTACAGTGGTGAACTTAATTCAAGCCACACTACTACAGTGGTGAGTTCTCTACAAGCCACACTGCTACAGTGGTGAGTTCTGTTCAAGCCACACTACTACAGTGGTGAGTTCTCTACAAGCCACACTACTACAGTGGTGAGTTCTCTACAAGCCACACTACTACAGTGGTGAGTTCTGTTCAAGCCACACTACTACAGTGGTGAACTTAATTCAAGCCACACTACTACAGTGGTGAGTTCCTACAAGCCACACTGCTACAGTGGTGAGTTCTGTTCAAGCCACACTACTACAGTGGTGAGTTCTCTACAAGCCACACTGCTACAGTGGTGAGTTCTGTACAAGCCACACTACTACAGTGGTGAGTTCTGTTCAAGCCACACTACTACAGTGGTAAGTTCTCTACAAGCCACACTACTACAGTGGTGAGTTCTCTACAAGCCACACTACTACAGTGGTGAGTTCTCTACAAGCCACACTACTACAGTGGTGAGTTCTGTTCAAGCCACACTACTACAGTGGTGAGCTCTGTTCAAGCCACACTACTACAGTGGTGAGTTCTCTACAAGCCACACTACTACAGTGGCGAGTTCTCTACAAGCCACACTACTACAGTGGTGAGTTCTCTACAAGCCACACTACTACAGTGGTGAACTATGTTCAAGCCACACTACTACAGTGGTGAGTTCTCTACAAGCCACACTACTACAGTGGTGAGTTCTGTTCAAGCCACACTACTACAGTGGTGAACTATGTTCAAGCCACACTACTACAGTGGTAAGTTCTCTACAAGCCACACTACTACAGTGGTGAGTTCTCTACAAGCCACACTGCTACAGTGGTGAGTTCTGTACAAGCCACACTACTACAGTGGTGAGTTCTCTACAAGCCACACTGCTACAGTGGTGAGTTCTCTACAAGCCACACCACACTACTACAGTGGTGAGTTCTCTACAAGCCACACCACACTACTACAGTGGTGAGTTCTGTTCAAGCCACACTACTACAGTGGTGAGTTCTGTTCAAGCCACACTACTACAGTGGTGAGTTCTCTACAAGCCACACTACTACAGTGGTGAGTTCTCTACAAGCCACACTGCTACAGTGGTGAGTTCTCTACAAGCCACACCACACTACTACAGTGGTGAGTTCTCTACAAGCCACACTGCTACAGTGGTGAGTTCTCTACAAGCCACACCACACTACTACAGTGGTGAGTTCTGTTCAAGCCACACTACTACAGTGGTGAGTTCTGTACAAGCCACACTACTACAGTGGTGAGTTCTCTACAAGCCACACTGCTACAGTGGTGAGTTCTCTACAAGCCACACCACACTACTACAGTGGTGAGTTCTCTACAAGCCACACTGCTACAGTGGTGAGTTCTCTACAAGCCACACTGCTACAGTGGTGAGTTCTGTTCAAGCCACACTACTACAGTGGTGAGTTCTCTACAAGCCACACCACACTACTACAGTGGTGAGTTCTCTACAAGCCACACTACTACAGTGGTGAGTTCTCTACAAGCCACACTACTACAGTGGTGAACTATGTTCAAGCCACACTACTACAGTGGTGAACTATGTTCAAGCCACACTACTACAGTGGTGAGTTCTGTCCAAGCCACACTACTACAGTGGTGAGTTCTGTCCAAGCCACACTACTACAGTGGTGAGTTCTGTTCAAGCCACACTACTACAGTGGTGAACTATGTTCAAGCCACACTACTACAGTGGTGAGTTCTGTTCAAGCCACACTGCTACAGTGGTGAGTTCTGTTCAAGCCACACCACACTACTACAGTGGTGAGTTCTCTACAAGCCACACCACACTACTACAGTGGTGAGTTCTCTACAAGCCACACCACACTACTACAGTGGTGAGTTCTGTTCAAGCCACACTACTACAGTGGTGAGTTCTCTACAAGCCACACTACTACAGTCATATATATCACAGCTATGATCATATTCTTTCCATCCCTCCATCCTTCCTTTTCATCTGTGTCACGACTGCCACCGAAGGTGGCTCCTCTCCCTGTTCGGGCGGCGCTCGGCGGTCGTCGTCGTTGGCCTACTATCTGCCATCGATCCCTTTTTCTTTTTCGTTTGGTTTTGTCTGTTTTGTGTTCACTTGTGTCTAGTTCAGGCTAATCAGTGGGGTATTTCATCTCGCCCTACCCGCTAGGTTATGTGCGGGATTGTTTGTGTTACTGTCGTTGGCTTGGGTTGCGTCTTTCCCTGTTAAGCAGGTTTATTTTCACGGGACTGATTTTCCCGCACATTAGTTTAGTAGAGTGTGTTCCTCCGTTTTCGACTAGTCTGCGTTCCTGTTTTCTAGTGGCTGCTTTTGTGGTGCTGTACCTGTTTTGTTGTTGGACCAGTAAATAAAACGCCCTTCTTGAAATTCTTGCTCTCCTGCGCCTGCCTCCACACTCACCTCTCCTAGGGAGATACTGACAATCTGATGGTTTTGCTCTTGATTTCCCAGACAGGGAAGAGGATATCCTAAAATTGCGTGTGGACTGTGAAATGCTGTCTGTGATGGTTGCCATTCATTAGGAGTTTGAGTTTGAGTTTGGCTCTACAAAATGTCCACAGTAAAGGAGGGGAGATGAAAGCGAACCAGAAGGATTTTAGCCCTGTAAACTACTGCTGATCCCTTTAAGCATAGCAGCACAGTTTCCCATAC
The DNA here is from genome assembly GCF_029448725.1 of Salvelinus fontinalis. Classification (NCBI taxonomy): domain Eukaryota; kingdom Metazoa; phylum Chordata; class Actinopteri; order Salmoniformes; family Salmonidae; genus Salvelinus; species Salvelinus fontinalis. Next base: position 45,343,930 of record NC_074684.1, on the reverse strand, counting down.
ACTAGTTCTGATAAAGCTTTTAGTGACGTCACAAGGTTCTGATAAAGATTCTAGTGATGTCACAAGGTGTGATTAAGATTCTAGTGATGTCACAAGGTTCTGATAAAACTTTTAGTGATGTCACTAGGTGTGATTAAGATTCTAGTGATGTCACAAGGTTCTGATAAAGCTTCTAGTGATGTCACAAGGTTCTGATAAAGCTTTTAGTGATGTCACAAGGTTCTGTTAAACTTTTTAGTGATGTCACAAGGTTCTGATAAAACTTTTAGTGATGTCACTAGGTGTGATTAAGATTCTAGTGATGTCACAAGGTTCTGATAAAGCTTCTAGTGATGTCACAAGGTTCTGATAAAGCTTTTAGTGATGTCACAAGGTTCTGATAAACTTTTTAGTGATGTCACAAGGTTCTGATAAAACTTTTAGTGATGTCACTAGGTGTGATTAAGCTTCTAGTGATGTCACTATGTCTGATAAAGCTTTTAGTGACGTCACAAGGTTCTGATAAAGATTCTAGTGATGTCACAAGGTTCTGATAAAACTTTTAGTGATGTCACTAGGTGTGATTAAGATTCTAGTGATGTCACAAGGTTCTGATAAAGCTTCTAGTGATGTCACAAGGTTCTGATAAAGCTTTTAGTGATGTCACAAGGTTCTGTTAAACTTTTTAGTGATGTCACAAGGTTCTGATAAAACTTTTAGTGATGTCACTAGGTGTGATTAAGATTCTAGTGATGTCACAAGGTTCTGATAAAGCTTCTAGTGATGTCACAAGGTTCTGATAAAGCTTTTAGTGATGTCACAAGGTTCTGATAAACTTTTTAGTGATGTCACAAGGTTCTGATAAAACTTTTAGTGATGTCACTAGGTGTGATTAAGCTTCTAGTGATGTCACTATGTCTGATAAAGCTTCTAGTGATGTCATTAGGTCTAATAAAGCTTCTAGTGATGTCAGTGGTCTGATAAAGCTTCTAATGAGAAGATAGATAGCCATGAGAATTGTTATGCAATAATTTGCTGTGCAACTGTTAAATTGTACAAAAGTAAAACTAAACAGATACTGTTGGGAAATTGTATTTTTTTGTATGTTGGTGTGGTCATTTTCAGAAGGTGGTTAAGGGATGTCCCTATTGGGAATGGAGGAGATCCCTATATAACTGAAACCAGTTCCGCTGTCTTTTTTCATTGTTCCCCTCTAATCAGGGACTGATTTAGACCTGGGACACCAGGTGGGTGATTCCCCGCCAATCAGGGTCTGATTTAGACCTGGGAAACCAGGTGGGTGATTCCCCTCTAATCAGGGACTGATTTAGACCTGGGACACCAGGTGGGTGATTCCCCTCTAATCAGGGACTGATTTAGGGTGATTCCCCTCTAATCAGGGACTGATTTAGACCTGGGACACCAGGTGGGTGACTCCCCTCTAATCAGGGACTGATTTAGACCTGGGACACCAGGTGGGTGATTCCCCTTCAATCAGGGTCTGATTTAGACCTGGGACACCAGGTGGGTGATTCCCCTCTAATCAGGGACTGATTTAGACCTGGGAC